>NC_044390.1:62803519-63070828 GCF_006542625.1 Nomascus leucogenys | reverse complement strand
TGGCGGGAGAGAGGACAGCCGGGGGAGGGATGGCGGGAGAGAGGACAGCCGGGGGAGGGATGGCGGGAGACGGACAGCTGGGGGAGGGATGGCGGGAGACGGACAGCTGGGGGGAAATGGCGGGAAGGGAGACAGTTGGGGGAGATGGCAAGAAGGGGGACAGTCGAGGGGGGATGGCAGGAGAGGGGACAGCCAGTCCAAACCCCAAACGGGAGCAGAGCCTGGTACATTTGGGAGAAATTGCGGTGTTGGAGCATGGTGGAGGAGGCTGAAAATGTCAGGGCCATGGAGGAGCTGAGGGGCTGGGGCCTTGTCCAAGGGTGCTGGGAGCCATTGAGGGCTCTGAGGAAGGGAGGGGCAGGGCCATGTCTGGGTATAGTAAGAGCCCTCTTAGGCTGTGTGGAGGACAAGAGTTGCAGGCTAGGAGGCCGGGCTGGTGACCAGGTAGACATTGGGCCTGTCCCCACATGGGGACCCAGGAGGAGGAGCGGCTTTGTGGCACCTGGTGAGCCTGAGAGACTTGTGAAGTTTCTAGGCAAGAGATCCAGGAGGCATTTGGTTTTAGGACTTAGAGCTGTGGCTGAAAGCAAAGTCTTCAGGAGGAAACTTTGGTTGAGACAAGATTTAAGTGAGCATCTTACAGCTCCACTAACTGGTTAGCAGGTTGGCTGATTTTGGTCCTCCAGGGCACAGTTCTGTGGCATTAAGACTTTTATTCCATTCCTTTCTTTCCTTTCCCTCCCTCCCTCCGTTTTTTCCTTTCTTCCTTCCTTTCCAGAATTTTGAGATTTTTGTTTTTTCCCCTCTCCTCTCCCAATCTGGACATCTAAGCAACACCAGTTGATTCTGTACAGAGCACACACACCTCCAATCGCAGCCAGACACTCCTGCCATGACATAAGCGTGATGGGCAGGATTCCGCCTGCTGAGCCCCCAGGAAGCTGGTTACTTGGAGACCACCACACACTTCTCCCTTCAGCCCAGCACGGCAGTTGTCCTCTGGCTGGGGACCCAGTACTTTTCTTTAGTTGAGTGAGCGCAGAGGAAGCCTGTGGCCCTGGCAGACAGAACACACTGCTGTGATCCCGTGGATCCAGGGGGCGGAAGGGGGAGGATGAGGTAGTAGGACAATGCTGTCCCTATGTCACCCTCACTCCGGGGCATGTGTGGATTGCAGGCCGACCACGTGTATTATTTTTTATTTTATTTTTTCTTATTTATTTGTTTAGAGACAGAGTCTCACTCTGTCCCCCAGGTTGGAGAGCAATGATACAATCTCACTCACTGCAACCTCCGCCTCCCGGGTTCAAGTGATTCTCCTGCCTCAGCCTCCTCAGTAGCTGGGATTACAGGCGCCTGCCACCATGCCCAGCTAATTTTTGTATTTTTAGTAAAGCCAGGGTTTCACCATGTTGGCCAGGCTGGTTTTGAACTCCTGACCTCAAGTGATCCGCCCACCTCAGCCTCCCAAAGTGCTGGGATTGCACGTGTGAGCCACCATGCCCGGCCTTATTTTTCATTATTGTGGTATTAGTACACATACATAATAACACACAACATAAAATGTGGGATTCCAACCATTTTATTTTATTTTAATTAATTAGTTTATTTATTTATTTATTTATTTATTTATTTATTTATTTATGAGATGGAGTTTCACTCTTATTGCCCAGGCTGGAGTGCAGTGGCACAATCTCGGCTCACTGCAACCTCTGCCTCCCAGGTTCAAGTGATTCTTCTGCCTCAGCCTCCTGAGTAGCTGGGATTATAGGCATGCACCACTATTGGCTAATTTTTATATATTTAGTAGAGACATGGTTTCACCATGTTGGCTAGGCTGGTCTCAAACTCCCGACCTCAGATGATCCACCTGCCTCATCCTCCCAAAGGGCTGGGATTACTGGCGTGAGCCACGGCGTCCGGCCTTCAACCATTTTAAACCCCATAATTCAGTGGCAGGCAATGTTATGCAACCATCACCACCATCAAGGTTCAGAACCATTTAATCCCCCATCCCTGTTAATCGGTACCCATTGTCCCTCACCCCAGCCCCTGACAACCATTAGTCTGCTTTCTGTCTTTGTCTGCCTGTATATGTTTATTTATTATTTTTAAATAATAGGGATGGGGTTTCACCATGTTACCCAGGCTGGTCTTGAACTCCTGAGCTCAAGTGATCCACCCGCTTCAGCCTCCCAAAGTGCTGGGATTACAGGCGTGAGTCACCAAGCCCGGCTACCTGCATTTCTGTTGTTGTTGTTATGACTCTTTTTTTGAGAAAGGGTCTTGCTCTGTAGCCCAGGCTGGAGTGCAGTGGCACAATCTTGGCTCACTGCAGCCTTGACCTCCCAGGCTCCAGCGATCCACCTGCATCAGCCTTCCAAGTAGCTGGGACCACAGGTGTGCACCACCATGCCCAGCTAATTTTTTTTTTTAGGGATGGATTCTTGTTATGTTGCCCAGGGTGATCTCAGATTTCTAAGCTCAAGTGATCCTCCTGCCTCAGCCCCCCAAAGTCCTGGGATTACAGGCGTGAGCCACTGTATCCAGTGTATCCGGGCTCTATTTACCTGGGTTTTGTTTTGTTTTTGAGACGGTGTCTTGCTCTATTTCCCAGGCTGGAGTGCAGTGGCATGGTCTCAGCTCACTGCAACCTCCGCCTCCTAGGCTCAAGTGATCCTCCTGCCTCTGCCTCCCGAGTGGCTAGGACTACAGGCACACACCACCTTGCCCAGTTAATTTTTAAATCTTGTGCAAAGACAGGATCTCACTTTGTTCCCCAGGCTGGTCTCGAACTCCTGGCTTCAAGCAGTTCTCCCACCTTAGCCTCCCAGTGCTGGGGTTACAGGTATGAGCCATCATACTGGGCCTGGAAATTCTTCGCTATACCTTAAAGCTTAAAGAGCTTTTTCCATCTTTCTTGCAGCCTCATGCTGTGTCATCCTAACAATGCACCTCATTAGGCCCTATTGTTGGACGCTTAGGTTGTTTCCAGCCTATTACAAAAAATGTTGCAATAAAGAATCTAGTACAAGGCCGGCTGTGGTGGCTCACCTGTAATCCCAGCACTTTGGGAGGCCAAGGCAGGTGGGTCACCTGAGGTCAGGAGTTCAAGACCAGCTTTGCCAACATGGTGAAACTCCATCTCTACTAAATATACAAAAATAGCTGGGTATGGTGGCGGGTGCCTGTAATCCCAGGTACTCGGGAGGCTGAGGCAGAATTGCTTGAACCCGGGAGGCGGAGGTTGCAGTGAGCCGAGATTTCACCACTGCACTCCAGCCTGGGTGGCAGAGCGAGACTCCATCTCAAAAAAAAAAAAAAAAAAAAAAAAAGGAATCCAGTACACACGTCACTTCTTTAGTCACTTCTTTAAGTGCAAATGTATCTAAGAGGCTCAATTTTGGGAACTGTAGGTCAAAGGATATGTATGCTTGTAATCTTGATAGGTATCGCCACATCTACATGTACAGGGTGTGTCAGTTTCCACACCCACCAGCAGAGCCTGTTTCCATACCTTGGACAACCCTTGTCCAAGTTTTAGATCTTTTCCAATCTCCCATGTGGTTTTAAAGGTAACGCAAACTAATTTTAATTTGTATTTTTCTCCCTAATGATTAATGAAATTGACTATCCTCTCACGAGCTTAAGGGCCACCTGTACTTCCTTTTGTGTGAACTGTCCATTTGCTAGGCTGATTTTTCTATCAGGTTAGGTTTTAAAAAATTCATCTGGGGCTGGGAAGAAGAATCAGGGGGATTGCTTGAGCTCAGGAGTTCAAGACCAGCCTGGGCAACATAGTGAGACCCTATCTGTACAAGAAATTGAAAAGAAAAAAAAAAAAAAGGCCAGTCGTGGTGGCTCACGCCTGTAATCCCAGCACTTTGGGAGGCTGAGGTGGGCAGATCACCTGAGGTCAGGAGTTCAAGACCAGCCTGGCCAACATGGCAAAACCCCATCTCTACCAAAAACACAAAAATTAGCCGGGCATGGTTGTAGGCACCTGTAATCCCAGCTACCCGGGAGGCTGAGGCAAGAGAATCGCTTGAACCTGGGAGGTAGAGGTTGCAGTGACCCAAGATAGAGCCACTGCACTTCAGCCTGGGCAACAGAGTGAGACTCCATCTCAAATAAAATAAAAAATAAAATTCCCAATCCAAGATATAAAACAGTTATTTTTGTTTCCTTCTATAGCTTTTATGGTGTAGTATGTATATATATATACTTATACATATACATATATATATTTCATTTAGACTTTTAATGCATCTGGAATTTTTTCTGTGTGAGGTGTGAAATCGAGATTCAATGTAGTTTTTCTCTAGATGGATATTTGGTTATCTGTCCCATTATTCAGTCTGTCTACTCATATAGCAGTGTCACTCTGTTTTAAGCATTGTAGATTTATAATCTGTTTTACTACCTGATATGGCTACTCCCCGCCCCTGCCCCCTCTTGCCCCTCATTTTTATGGTGGTTGTTTTTATCCCCCCAAAATATTGTAGCTAGTTTTGCTTGTCTTCCATTCTTCATCTATTCATTTATCTATTCATTCATCAAAAACCCACTATGGGGGAAAAAAAAAAAAAAAAGTCTGCCGGGCGCAGTGGCTCATGCCTGTAATCCTAGCACTTTGGGAGGCCGAGGCGGGTGGATCAACTAAAAATACAAAAATTAGCTGGGCGTGGTGGTGGGCGCCTGTAATCCCAGCTACCGAGGAGGCTGAGGCACGAGAATCACTTGGACCTGAGAGGCGGAGGTTGCAATGAGCAGAGATCACGCCACTGTACTCCAGCCTGGGCGACAGAGTGAGACCCTGTCTCAAAACAAAACAAAAACACTCTGTGCCAAGCACTGCCTACCCTAGTGCACGGGACTGCAGGAGGGGCTGTCTGGTAAACGTGTCAAGGGTAATCCCTGCCTTCCAGGCTCTTCCACTGTGCAGTAGAGCAGATGCTGAACAAGCAAACTTGGAACCATGGGGCAGTGATCAGGGACAGAGTCTCCAGAAAAAAAAACTAGGTCCCAGGCTGGAGTGCAGTTGCATGACGTGGCTCACTGCAGTCTCAAACTCCCAGGCTCAAGTGATCCTCCCACCACCTTCCAAATACCTGGGACTCCAGTCACGTGCTACCACGTCTGGCTAATTTTCATATTTTTTGGTGGAGATGGGGTCTTGCTGTAATGCCTGGGCTGGTCACGAACTCCTACGCTCAAGTGATCCTCCTGCCTCGGCCTCCCAAAGTGCTGGGATTACAGGCGTGAGCCACTGAGCCCGGTCATGTCCTTTGCTTTCTTGAATCTCCGTGTGTCTCTACCTGTTTGTCTCTCTGTCTATAGCTGTCTCTCTTTTTCTCCATCTCTCTGACCCAGCTGCTAAATCTCCCCGGTGCTCTCCTCTTGGCCTCCATCTTTCAGTTGTCTGTGTCTTTGTGTATCTGTCTCTGTCTGTCTTGGTGTCTCTCATGACTGTCTGGAGAAGTCTCTGAGCCTCGCGCCCGCGTGTCCCCGCAGCTGTTTGAGGGCATGAAGGCGTTCAAAGGCGAAGACCAGCAGGTGCGCCTCTTCCGCCCGTGGCTGAACATGGACCGGATGCTGCGCTCAGCCATACGCATGTGCCTGCCGGTGAGGGGCCCGGTCCACCGGGGTGGGGAGGAGGGCTGGGGCCGGGGCAGCAAGGGCCCCTTGACTCATTCAGAATCCCACCCAGAGTTTTGACAAGTTGGAGTTGCTGGAGTGCATCCGCCGGCTCATCGAAGTGGACAAGGACTGGGTCCCCGACGCCGCCGGCACCAGCCTCTATGTGCGGCCTGTGCTCATTGGGAACCAGGTGGGCCCAACTCCAGGGCTGGGAAACTGGGCTGCGGGGGTTGGATTCTGCAGGGCAGGGGTGGGGTCCTGGAGGCCTGGGTCTGGGGAGGGGAAGGGACTGGGGGCCTGGACTCCTGACGCTGCCCCTTTACCCGTCACAGCCGTCGCTGGGTGTCAGCCAGCCCACGCACGCGCTCCTGTTCGTCATTCTCTGCCCAGTGGGCACCTACTTCCCTGGAGGCTCCGTGACTCCGGTCTCCCTCCTGGCCGACCCAGCCTTCATCCGGGCCTGGGTGGGCGGGGTCGGCAACTACAAGTTAGGGGGGTAAGTAGCACCCCTGACCCCAGAACGACTGGCACACGGGGCGTTGGAGACACAGGGACCGGCGTGTGTGCTTTCGGCCGTGCCTGTGGATGTCACACGAAGGTGACATCATCAGCACCGTGCAGGGCTCAGTGCTAAGTGACCTCCCTGGTCCCTGGAAACAAACCATGGAAGGAAGGAGGAGGGGATTATTTTCCAGATGGACAAAAAGGCACACAGATGGGAAGGCATTGGGTGGAGGTCAGTGGGGAAACCAGGACTAGTCCCGGGAAGCCTCCAGGAACGAAGCTTACACTCAGCTCATTGGCCTCTCGCCCCAGAAGCCTCCCCTGATCCCCCAGGCTGGGCTGCGCTCCCCATACCCAGCTCCCACAGTCGTTTGAGCCTCCAAAGCCCCTCACCCCCGTGTGGACTTTCTGTGTAAATCTGTCTCCCAGTGGCCTCAGCTCAGCAGGGCAGGAAGGAGACAGCTGGGTCTCCTGGGCAACCAAGGCAGAGGGTGGGCACTGGCGTGTTGGGACAGGAATGTGGCCCCAGCTGGGGGTGCATTCAGGTCCTTTCAGCTACATCCTGGGAGGTCTCCTCAGGGCCAGGCCCTGTGCTGGCAGAAGCTGGGGACACAGATGAGTCAGCCCCGAGCCCCGCTCTTCGGGGTCTCCCAGGCTGGTGGGAGCCCCAGTATTCAGAGCTGCATGTTCTCTGGGGAGGTGACCCAGGGCATTGTGAAAGGCTTCACAGAGGCCAGAGGTGGTGGCTCATGCCTGTAATCCCAGCACTTCGGGAGGCTGAGGCGGGCAGATCACGAGGTCAGGAGATCGAGACCATCCTGATTACCACAGTGAAACCCCATCTCTACTAAAAATAGAAAAAAAAAATTAGCCGGTCTTGGTGGTGGGCACCTGTAGTCCCAGCTACTCAGGAGGCTGAGGCAGGAGAATGGCGAGAACCCAGGAGACAGAGCTTGCAGTGAGCCGAGATTGCGCCACTGCACTCCAGCCTGGGCAACAGAGCGAAACTCTGTCTCAAAAAAAAAAAAGGTTTCACAGAAGAGACGACCCTTCAACTGGGTCTGATGGTCTGATGAGGGGGAGGAGGGGGTTTCCTGGGTACAAAAGTCAGCAAACTGTTTCCAATCCTGGGGACCATGTGTACAGGGACAGAAGGAATAGGATCACAGATGTTCCAGTTACAAAAATAAGTCTGGGTTGTGCAAAATGCTAAAGTATTCATAGACCCAGGCAGGCCTGGAACACCGGATGGAGGCTAGGGTCTTGTCCTGGGGCACTGGGGAGCCATGGGAGGCTTGTTAGCAGCTGAGGGGAGAGGCTATCTCTGGGAGAGAGACACAGAAAGTCATCCAGGTAGCCCAATTCACTGGGGGAGTCCAGGGAAGGTCCAGCACCCAGCCTGGAGGTCTGGAAACACCTCTTGAGGAGGTGACAACAGAAATGGTTTTGGAGCCAGGCACGGTGGCTCACACCTGTAATCCCAGCACTTTGCGAGGCTGAGGTGGGCGGATCACTTGAGGTCGGGAGTTTGAGACCAGCCTGGCCAACATGGTGAAACCCCATCTCTACTAAAAAATAAAAATTAAGGCCGGGCTCTGTGGCTCACTCCTGTAATCCCAGCACTTTGGGAGGCTGAGGTGAGCATATAAATACAAATATAAATATAAATAATAAATATAAATTAGCCGGACATGGTGCTGCATGCCTCAGTTACTCAGGAGACTGAGGCATGAGAATCGCTTGGACCCGAGAGGTGGAGGTTGCAGTGAGCTGAGATCGCACCACTGCACTCTAGCCCCAGCCTGGGCAACAGAGCAAGACTCTGTCTCAAAAAAAAAAAAAAAAAAAAAGAAATGGTTTTGAATGACAGCCGAGGATTTGGTCACTATGAAACGGGTGAGGGCGGGCTAGGCGCGGTGGCTTATGCCTGTAATCCCAGCACTTTGGGAGGCCGAGGCAGGCAGATCACCAGGTCAAGAGAAGCTGAGGCAGGAGAATCTCTTGAACCTGGGAGGCGGAGGTTGCAGTGAGCCAAGATCGCACCACAGCACTCCAACCTGGGTGACAGAGCGAGACTCCGTCTTAAAAAAAAAAAAAAAGAAAGAAAAATGGGAAGAGACAGGAGAGAGGGGACATAACGACTTAGGGTCCTGATGCCAAATGAAAAGTCAGGGATTTTGCCTCAGGGGAACTGGGGAGCCCTGGGAGAGCTGTGACAGGGAGACGGGAGAGAGCAGGATGAGCCTCCTCTGGGGCTGGGTTGGGGAAGGATGGGGCTCCCTTGCCACACCCAACCAGGCTGCCCTCCACCAGGAATTATGGGCCCACCGTGTTAGTGCAACAGGAGGCACTCAAGAAGGGCTGTGAACAGGTCCTCTGGCTGTATGGGCCCGACCACCAGCTCACCGAGGTGGGAACCATGAACATCTTTGTCTACTGGACCCACGAAGATGGAGGTAAGCCCACCCATGACCCAGCCCGAACCCTGGTGGAAGTGGGTGGCACCATCATTCCTGGCAGTTTACAGGCCCCAGGGATTCTGGGATGGGGGAAGGAGGTGGCTCCTACGACGGGGGGTGCTAGGGGGTGAGAGGTCACATCTTCCACCCCTTACACCTGCCCTAGTGCTGGAGCTGGTGACGCCCCCGCTGAATGGTGTCATCCTGCCTGGAGTGGTCAGACAGAGTCTACTGGACCTGGCTCAGACCTGGGTGAGGACATGGCATCTTCTGGTGACGGGCGCCATGTGCCAGGGGCCAGGGCATCAGAGGGCTGGGACTGGGGCACACTGGCATGTCTCTGCCCCTTCTCCTGGGTCTGTCTCTCCCGTTGGGCCTCTGTCTCTCTCACTATCCTCAAGGAGGGAGAGGTGGAGGTCTGCAGCAGGGCAACCCTCTGGGGACACATGTGTCTCTGCCAACTGCCCTGCAGGGTGAGTTCCGGGTGGCGGAGCGCACGATCACCATGAAGCAGTTGCTGCGGGCCCTGGAGGAGGGCCGCGTGCGGGAAGTCTTTGGCTCGGGCACCGCTTGCCAGGTCTGCCCAGTGCACCGAATCCTGTACAAAGACAGGGTGAGGCGGGGCTGCCATTGTGGGTGGGAGGGAAGGAGGGGAGGAGCTCGGTCCTCACTGCACCTTCTGTCCCAGAACCTCCACATTCCCACCATGGAAAATGGGCCTGAGCTGATCCTCCGCTTCCAGAAGGAGCTGAAGGAGATCCAGGTGAGCTGCAGGGAGCCGGGGAATGGGCTGGGAGCTTGTTCGCTGGAGAAGTTGGTGTCCCATGAGTCCCTGGACTAAGAGCCAGCCTACTTCAGTAGTACCAGGAACAGATAATGGCCTTTCTTATTGAGGCCCTGGAGAATGGGCTTTCTGTGCTGCTGTGTGCCCTGGAAAACCCCTTGGGGCTAAATCACCCTTTCCTGTGAGCTCCCGGAGCCCTGGATATGTCTTTGGCTTTGGAAACCCCCTCCTGTGATCCTCTGTGGCTCCTGGGTGCCCTGGTGGGAGAAACTCCCTCCCTGTGATCCTCTGCTGCCCCTAGGTGCCCTGGTGGGAGAAAGGCCCTTTCCATGAATCTCTGAGACCTTAGCCAGCCCTCTGGCCATCTCAGAGGTTGGCCTCCCAAGATTCCCTGGAGCCCTGGGCTATCCCTTTGGCCGGAGAAAGCTTCCTCCCATGAGCCTCTGGACCTTGGCCCCTCTCTGGCACCAGACTGTTTAATCCCAGAAATCTCTGGGGCATTCCCGTCTTCTGGGCCAAGATGTCTTTCCCAAGAATCTCTGGGCTCCTTTCCCAGACCTAGAGCTACATTTCTGTAAACTTTTGTGCATCAGGACCTAGAACTATACATCCTCTGACTATCTGGGCTTTCTGAGCTGAAAGTGACTTTTTCCAAGAGCCTTAGAGGCCTGGCCATAATTCTTGTCTTCAAAACTGCATCTCCCGGAAGCCTCTGCGCCGCCTTAGCCTTGGTTCCCAGTTCCCATCATTGTTGGGGGCCTTCTGGGAAGTGGACTACATTTCCCGTGAGCCGCTGGGGCACAGCTCCGTAGGCACTGGGCCTGGAACACCCCAGGGCCTACTGGGAGTTGTAGTGCAGCTTCCACCTCGGGCACTGCCTCCGTTGTTCCGCAGTACGGAATCAGAGCCCACGAGTGGATGTTCCCGGTGTGAAGCTGCAGGCTGTGCTCCAGATCCACAGACCCGTAGCATCTTGTCACGCCAGCACTCGCCTCCCTACCAATGACTCAACCTGAAGTGCAATACGAAATAAAAGGCCCGCGGGCGGCGTCTGGGTCTCTGGCGCCCCCATGTGGTTGCGACACTCCCAAAGCCGTAAGGGCCGACCCAGGCATCTTGGCCCCCAGCCCCTCGTCTCGGGTTCAGGTCCGCCCATTGCTCCTTGTTGTGAGGTCAAGGATACACCTTGGCCCCGATTCCGGATCTCCCCATTCTCAGGCCAGACCCCTGGTGTTGCCGTTGATTTTTTTTTTTTTTCTGTTTGCTGCAATTTTGAAATAAAATGCCAAAGAACACACATTGTCGGGCTTCTTCAGTGACGCGACTCTGGGGCTTTAACCCAGGAATCCTGCTTCCTCAGCCCATTTTATTCTGAAGGACCCAGTCATCCGAGCCCCCAGTGTTCTGACGGTTTCTCCAACCTGGGGGAGCATTTCATGTCTCTGACACTGAACTTACTCTCTGCCCCCCACCAACCAGCTCCTCCCCTACTTTCCCATCACCCAGTCACTAGGCCAGCCCCCTAGGTGCTGCATCCTTTCCTCTCGAAGCCCACCAGGCCCCGATCCCTGTTCCTCCTGCCCCCTGACTCTGCTGTCCGTTCCCCCGCCTCTTTGTCCCCTAGGCCCTGGCCTCAGCTCAACTGTTGTCTTCTACTGGCACCCTTGTTCCAGCCTGCAGTCCGCTACCTGGCCCAAGGGGTCTTTCTACACCCAGACGTGGCCCAGTGCCCTCAGCCAGGACTGTAGTCACGGGACCCTAGTGGGTGTGGAGTGAGGCACGATACTCTCACCTGCTGGAGGGATTAAACGTGGAAGAGTTTAGACTGGGTGTGGTGACTCACGCCTGCAATTCCAGCACTGTGGGAGGCTGAGGTGGGAGGATTGCTTGAGACCAGGCTGAGCAACGCAGTGAGATCCCATCTGTACAGAAAATACAAAAAATTAACCAGGCGAGGTGGCATGTGAGTGTAGTCCCAGCTACTCCAGAAGCTGAGGTGGGAGGATCGCCTGAGCCCGGGAGGTCGAGGCTGCAGTGAGCTGTGATTGTGCCACCACACTCCAGCCTGGGTGACAGAGCAAGACTGTCTTGAAAAAAAGACCGGGCACTGTGGCTCATGCCTGTAACCCCAGCACTTTGGGAGGCCAAGGTGGGCGGATCACCTGAAGTCAGGAGTTCAAGAGCAGCCTGGCCAACATGGTGAAACCCCATCTCTACTAAAAATACAAAAAAAACACAGCTGGACGTGGTGGAGGGTGCCTGTAATCCCATCTATTTGAGAGACTGAGGCAGGAGAATCGCTTGAACCTAGGAGGCAGAGATTGCAGTGAGCAGAGATGGCGCCACTGCACTCCAGCCTCGGCGACAGGGCGAGACTCCGTCTAAAAAAAAAACCAACCAAACACCGCATGTTCTCATTTATAAGTGGGAGCTGAACAATAAGAACACAAGGACATGGCGAGGGGAACAACGTACACTGGGGCCTGTTGCAGGGCGGCGGGGAGGGAGAGCATCAGGATAAATAGCTAATGGATGCAGGGCTTAATACCAGGTGATGGGTTGACAGGTGCAGCAAACCACCATGGCACACGTTTACCTATGTAACAAACCTGCATGTCCTGCACATGTACCCCAGAACTTAAAATAAAATTAAGGCTGGGTGTGGTGGCTCACGCCTGTAATCCTAGCACTTTGGGAGGCCAAGGCAGGCTCGTTACTTGAGGTCAGGAGTTCCAGACCAGCTTGGCCAACATGGGGAAACACTGTCTCTACTAAAAATACAAAAAATAGACTGGGTGAGGTGGCTCATGCCTGTAATCCCAGCACTTTGGGAAGCCGAGGTCAGGAGTTCGAGACCAGCCTAGCCAACGTGGTGAAACCCCATCTCTACTAAAAATACAAAAATTATCTGGGCGTGGTGGTGGGTGCCTGTAATCCCAGCTACTCGGGAGGCTGAGACAGGAGTCGCTTGAATCCAGGAGGTGGAGGTTGCAGTGAGCCGAGATCACGCCATTGCACTCCAGCCTGGGCAACAAGAGCAAGACTCTGTCTCTAAATAAATACATAAATAAAATAAAAATACAGAAAATAGCCAGGCATCATGGTGCATGCCTGTAATCCTAGCTATTTGGAAGGCTGAGGCGGGAGAATCACTTGAACCCGGGAGGCAGAGGTTGTAATGAGCTGAGACTGTGCTACTGCACTCCAGCCTATGTGACAGAGCAAGACTCTGTCTCAAAAAGAAGATAAAAATAATAAAATTAAAAAAGAATTCACAAGTGCCACCTCTACGTATATATATACACATGTGTATCTATAGGCTGGAGTACAGTGACACAATCAGTGTACTGCAGTAATCACTGCAGCCTCGACCTCCCAGACTCAGACGATTCTCTCACCTCAGTCTCCCAAGCAGCTGGAATCACAGGCATGTGCCACTATGCCTGCCTAATTTTTAATTTTTTTTGTACAGACAGGGTCTCAATATAATGCCCAGGCTGGTCTCAAACTCCTGCACTCAAGCCATCTGCCCATCTTATCCTCCCAAAGTGCTGGGATTACAGTCATGAGCCACTGTACCAGGCCTAATTTTATTATTTTTTATTTTTTGTAGAGACAAGGTCCCACTAGGCTGATCTCAAACGATCCTTCCACCTTGGTCTCCCGTGTTGAGATTACAGGCACGAGCCACCACCCCCAGCCTAAGAGACTGTCATCAGTGATTTTTTTTTTTTCTTTTCTAGACCAGGTACAATGTAATCAATTATTATTATTATTATTATTATTATTATTATTATTATTATTAAGACCGAGTCTTGCTCTGTCGCCAGGCTGGAGTGCAGAGGCATGATCTTGGCTCACTGCAACCTCTGCCTCCTGGGTTCAAGTGATTGTCCTATCTCAGCCTCCCGAGTAGCTGGGACTACAGGTGTGCGTTACCACACCCAGCTAATTTTTTTTTTTTTTTTTATTTTTAGTAGAGAAGGGGTTTTACCGTGTTGGCCAGGATGGTCTCTATCGCTTGACCTCACGATCCACCCGCCTCGGCCTCCCAAAGTGCTGGGATTACAGGCGTGAGCCACCGTGCCCGGCCATCAGTTTATTATTATTATTATTATTATTATTATTATTATTATTTTTGAGATGGAGTCTCACTCTGTCACCCAGGCCAGAGTGCAGTGGCGCAATCTCAGTTCACTGCAATCTCTGCCTCCTGGGTTCAAGTGATTCTTTTGCCTCAGCCTCTCGAATAGCTGGGATTACAGGTGCCTGCCACCAAGCCCAGCTAATTTTTTTTTTTTTTTTTTTTGAGATGGAGTCTCGCTCTGTCACCCAGGCTGGAGTGCAGTGGCGCCATCTCGGCTCACTGCAAGCTCGGCCTCCAGGGTTCATGCCATTCTCCTGCCTTAGCCTCCCGAGTAGCTGGGACTACAGGTGCCCGCTACCACACCCAGCTAATTTTTTTGTATTTTTAGTAGAGATGGGGTTTCACTGTGTTAGCCAGGATGGTCTTGAACTCCTGACCTCGTGATCTACCCGCCTTGGCCTCCCAAAATGCTGGGATTACAGGCGTGAGTCACCGTGCCTGGCCTTTTTTTTTTTTTTTTGTATTTTTAGTAGAGATGGGGTTTCACCATGTTGGCCAGGCTGGTCTGGAACTCCTGACCTCAGGTGATCCGCCCGCCTCAGCCTCCCAAAGTGCTGGGATTACAGGCGTGAGCCACCGTGCTCAGCCTCAGTGATTTTTGAGAATGTGAAGGGGTCTTGGGACCAAAGGGTTCAAGAACTGCTGTCCATGAGCAATGGTGGGCACACAGCGAGTAGGTGTGAGTGTTGGTGCTGCAGCTCACTTTAGAAAATAACTTTGTGTTGGTGCCTCATGCCTACAATCCCAGCATTCTGGGAGGCCAAAGCAGGAGGATTACTTGAGCCCAGGAGTTTGAGACCACCCTGGGCAACATAGTGAGACCCCCCCCCCAATAAAAAATTAAAAAATTAGCTGCGTGTGGTGGCGTGTGCCTGTGGTCCCAGCTATTCAGTAGGCTGAGATAGGAGGATGGGTTTAGGCCAAGAGTTCCAGGCTGCAGTGAGCTGTGTTCATGCCACTGCACTCCAGCCTGGGTAACAGAGCAAGACCCTGTCTCAAAAAAAAAAAAAAGAAAGAAAAAGAAAAAGAGTCCAATTCTGTGAGAAAATGAATATCTGCAAAGATTAATTTTTTTTTTTTTTTTCTGAGATGGAGTCTCGCTCTGTCGCCCAGGCTGGAGTGCAGTGGCGTGATCATGGCTCACTGCAAGCTCCACCTCCCGGGTTCACGCTGTTCTCCTGCCTCAGCCTCCCCAGTAGCTGGGACTACAGGCGCCCGCCACGACGCCCGCCTAATTTTTTGTATTTTTAGTAGAGACGGGGTTTCACCATGTTAGCCAGGATGGTCTCGATCTCCTGACCTTGTGATCCTCCCGCCTAGGCCTCTTAAAGTGCTGGGATTACAGGCGTGAGCCACCGCGCCCGGCCAGATTAAATCTTTAATTATAATTTAATTATATAAGACTTAGGGTGCTATAGGCCTTCATGGCTTTAGAAAACTTTTCTCAAAATATTTAAAGACATTTTCATGCTTAAGGATGTCTTCATTTTAAAATAACAAATAGGGTTGGGTGCCGTGGCTCACGCCAGTAATCCCAGCATTTTGGGAGGCCGAGGCGGGTGGATCACCTGAGGCCAGGAGTTTGAGACCAGCCTGGCGAACATGGCGAGACCCCTGTATCTACTAAAAATAGAAAAATTAGCTGCGTGTGGTGGCGGCACCTGTAATCTCAGCTACTCTGGAGGCTGAGGCAGGAGAATTGCTTGAACCTGGGAGGTGAAGGCTGCATGGAACCAAGATCACAACATTGCACTCCAGCCTGGGCAACAGAACAATACTCTGTCTCGAGAAAAATAAATAAGTGTGTGTGTGTGTGTGTGTGTGTGTGTGTGTGTGTGTCCAAGATTAGGACACAGAGAATCACACAGAGGCATGATGGGGCCTAAAAACTGTTGTTGTTTTTTTTTTTCGAGACGGAGTCTCGCTCTGTTGCCTAGGCTGGAGTGCAATGGCGCGATCTCGGCTCACTGCAACCTCCGCCTCCCAGGTTCAAGCAATTCTCCTGCTTCAGACTCCCGAGTAGCTGGGACTACAGGTGTGAACCACCACACCTGGCTAATTTTTGTATTTTTAGTAGAGACAGGGTTTCACTATGTTGGCCAGGCTGGTCTTGAAGTCCTGACCTCAGGTCATCCACCCGCCTCAGCCTCCTAAAATGCTGAGATTAAGGCATGAGCCACTGCACCCGTCCGTTAAACTGTTTTATAAACTGTGTGTGTGTGTGTGTGTGTGTGTATGTGTGTGTGTGTGTAAGACAGTCTTTCTCTGTCACTTAAAAAAAAAAACCTGGTAAATAGCGGGCCCTACCTTTCCTACCGAAAAATAAATAAATAAAAATAAAATAATAAATCCAGGTAAATAAATCTCAGCTGTAATAACCCAGCCACAGCATGCTGTGCTTCAGGCAACGCTGTGATGTGCCTGCAGCACCATCTGGTGGTCAGTGTTGAGTATAACGCCAAAGGCCAAAAGAGGAGAGGGCCGGGCGCAGTGGCTCACACCTGTGATCCCAGCACTTTCCGAGGCCGAGGCGGGAAGATCACTGGAGGTCAGGAGTTTGAGACCAGCCTGGCCAACACAGTGAAACCAGCGTGGCAGGAGAATCCCTTGAACCCGGGAGGCAGAGGTTGCAATGAGCTAAGATTGAGCCACTGCACTCCAGCCTGGGTGACAGAGTGACACTGAGTCTCAAAATAAATAAATAAGTAAACTAAAAATAAAAAATGGAAAAATAAGGAAAGAGGCAATTTACAGAGTGAGTCTCCAAATACAATTTCATCAGTTAGCAATGTGTAAAAATTAAAGTAGAGGTTCCTCTTCAAAGAAACTTTCCTCCCCGTCTAATTAGGAATAAATAGTAACTTCTCTTAGAAGCAAAATGTATTCAAAGACCTGTGCTAACATTCTTAAATATCTGCTAGCCGTAATAAAGAAATCAATGTACTTTATGTTCTTAGCTCCCACAATTTAGCCTAAATGTTTGCCCTGGCATGCTTATACTGGTCCAAGGAAGCATTAGGTCATAGCCTGTTCCTCTTCCTTATTTAAAGGTGTTTTCACCTTTCTCAGCATTCCACAAGTTACTTCCCCCTTCCTTTGTTCTCCTCTGCCTTTGCCTTTTTTAAAAAGTTCCAAGTTGCTAGCCAATCGGGACAAATACAGAATGTGAAGTCCCGTTCCAGCCAATGGAAACCGGACACAGCAGTAGGGTGGATGCATGACGTTATAAATGGCCCTGTCTCCTTTGCTGGGTGTGCTCTCATGGCAAAACTGCTGGCAAGTGTACTTTTTCTGCAGAAAGTAAAAATGGCCTTGCTGGCAGGGCTTGGTGGCTCACGCCTGTAATCCCAGCACTTTGGGAGGCCGAGGCGGGCGGATCACCTGAGGTCAGGAGTTTGAGACCAGCCTGCCCAAAATGGAGAAACCCCGTCTCTACTAAAAATACAACATTAGCCGGGCGTGGTGGTGCATGCCTGTAATCCCACCTACTCGGGAGGCTGAGACAGGAGAATTGCTTGAACCTCGGAGGCCGAGGGTGCAGTGAGCCGAGATTGTGCCATTGCACTCCAGCCTGGGCAACAAGAGTGAAACTCCCTCTCAAAAAAAAAAAAAAAAAAGGCCTTGCTGAGGAAATTAAATTTATGTTCAAGCGCTATTTCTTTATGGCACCAGGGAACAAGCATTTCTAACAAATGTGTGAGTGGTTAAAACCATTTTTATGGCGTTATATAAGTTTACAAACATCTCAAGGGATGAGTGTTTGGAAAGACTCCCCTGAGGCGATGTAACACTGGCTGGCTGATCATGGTGGCTCAAGCTTGTAATTCCAGCACTTTGGGAGGCCGAGGCAGGTGGATCACCTGAGGTCAGGAGTTGGAGACCAGCCTGGCCAACACGGTGAAATCCTGTCTGTACTAAAAGTACAAAAATTAGCCCGGTGTGGTGGTGGGCAGTAATCCCAGGTACTCAGGAGGCTGAGGCAGGAGAATCACTTGAACCCGGGAGGCAGAGGTTGCAGTGAGCCGAGATCGCACCACTGCGCTCTAGCCTGGGTGACAGAGAGAGACTCTGTCTCAAAAAAAATAATAATAATAATCTGGCCAGGTGCAGTGGCTCATGCCTGTAATCCCAGCACTTTGGGGATGCTGAGGTGGCAGGATTGCTTGAGGCTAGGAGTTCGAGACCGGCCTGGCCAATATAGCAAGACCCTGTCTCTAAAAAAACAACAAAAAAAGAACAATTATCGATATGATCCAGTAATTCCACTCCTAGGTATATACCTGAAATAATTAAAAACAAAAATAGCTATTGAAACAAAACTTTGTATATAAAAGTACATAGTAGTATCATTTATAATAGCCCAAATGTGGAACCAACTCAAATGTCCACCGCAGATGAATGGTAAAATAAAATGTGGTGGCTGGGTGCGGTGGCTCATGCCTGTAATTTCAGCACTTTGGGAGGCCGAGGTGGGCAGCTCACCTGAAATTGGGAGTTCGAGACCAGCCTGGCCAACATGGAGAAACCCCGTCTCTACCAAAAATACAAAAATCAGCCAGGCATGATGGCACGCACCTGTAATCCCAGCTGCTCAGGAGGCTGAGGCAGGAGAATCACTTGAACCCGGGAGGCAGAGGTTGCAGTGAGCTGAGATCGCGCCATTGCACTCCAGCCTAGGCAACAAGAGCAAAACTTCGTCTCACAAAAAAAAAAAAAAAAAAAAAAGTATATCGAGACAGAGTGCAAATTAGATTGCCAGGAGAGGAAGGAACAGGGAGTGACTGCTTAGTGGCCATGAGGTTTCCCTTTGGGATGATGAAAATCTCTCAACATTTCATCATGTGGGTCACACAACTTTGTGAATGTACTAATTGCCAATTAATTTACTCTTTAAAATGGTAAATTATATGTTATTTGCATTTTACCACACTCGGAAAAAGAAATATCAGCTTATAAAATGTGCAGAATGCTTGGCCGGGCGCTGTGGCTCACGCCTGTAATCCCAGCACTTTGGGAGGCCGAGGCGGGCGGATCACAAGGTCAGGAGTTCGAGAGCAGCCTGGTCAATATGGTGAAACCCGGTCTTTACTAAAAATACAAAAATTAGCCGGGCATGGTGGCAGGTGCCTGTAGTCCCAGCTACTTGGGAGGCTGAGGCGGGAGAATTGCTTGAACCTGGGAGGAGTATGTTGCAGTGAACTGAGATCCCACTACTGCACTCCAGCCTGGGCAAGAGAGTGAGACTCCGTGTCAAACAAACAAACAAACAAACTAAAAAACGTGCAGAATGCTAAAGACTAAGCAAATAAGTAATAGCTACTGTGTCCAGACGCTTCCTCTAAGCCCGCTAGAAGGCACTGCCCTACAGTATTTCTCTTACTTCCACTTGTGCAGATAAGAACACTGAAATTCAGAAGTCACCTGCCCCTGGTTACTCCAGTAGTAAGAGGTGGGGGAACTCAGGCTGTCTCTCTTCAGTGCCCACATCCTGAACCACTGCTCATGTTATATGCCCATATTTTGCATGTAAATTCAAAAGATTTAGGCGTCAGGCCCCGATCCATTAACTCCTGGTTACCAGTCCCTGTTCTAGCCCACCCGTCAGGAGGAGGCAGCTGGAGTATCTGAGGTCAGTCACACGTGCAGTCTGCCATGCCTACATGACCAATACTTGTTTAAAATTTTGTCCCCTGAGCTGGGCATGGTGCCTCACAAATGAATCCCAGCACTTTGGGAGGCTGAGGCGGGCAGATTCCTTGAGCCCAGGAGTTCGGGACTAGCCTGGGCAACATGGCAAAACCCCATCTCTACTAAAAATACAAAAATTAGGCCGGGCGTGGTGGCTCACGCCTGTAATCCTAGAACTTTGGGAGGCCGAGGCCGGCAGATCACAAGGTCCAAGAGTTTGAGAACAGCCTGGCCAACATGGTGAAACCCCGTCTGTACTAAAAATACAAAAAGTAGCCCGTTGTGGTGGCAGGTGCCTATAATCCCAGCTACCCGGGAGGCTGAGGCAGGAGAGATTGCTTGAACCCAGGAGGCAGAGGTTGCAGTGAGCGGAGACCGCGCCATTGCTCTCCAGCCTGGGCGACAGAGTGAGACTCCGTCTCAAAAAACCAAAAACCAAAAACCAAAAATTAGCCAGGCGTAGTGGTGGGCGCCTGTAGTCCCAGCTACTTGGGGGGCTGAAGCAGGAGAATCACTTGAACCCAGGAGGCAGAAGCTGCAATGAGCCAAGATCACGCCACTGCACTCCAGCCTCGGTGACAGAGTAATAATAAAATAAATAAATAAATAAATAAATAAATAAATAAATAAAATTAGCCAGGTGTGGTGGCGTACCCTTGTAATCCCAGCTACTCATGAGGCATGAGAATAGCTTGAATCTGGGAGGTTGAGTCTGCCGTGAGCCAAAATCATGACGCTGCATTCCAGCCTGGGTGACAAAGCAAGACTCAAAAAAAAAAAAAAATTTTTTTTTCATCCTGAGATGTGGGGTGAGATTCCCTGGTTGGCAATACTGCATGCGTGTTGGCACACGTCATTACTGGGAGAATTGAGCACTGTCTAGTACTCCACGGGGGGAGGACATCTGAAAGCTCACGCCTAGTGTCTCTTGGACTCTACCCCATCCACGTTTTCCCTTGGCTGATTATTATTATTATTATTATTTTGAGATGGAGTCTTGCTCTGTCGCCCAGGCTGGAGTGCAATGGTGCGATCTTGGCTCACTGCAACCTCCGCCTCCTGGGTTCATGCCATTTTTCTGCCTCAGCCTCCCAAGTAGCTGGGTTTACAGGCGTGTGCCACCACGCCCAGCTAATTTTTTGTATTTTTTAGTAGAGACGGGGTTTCACCATGTTGGTCAGCTGGTCTCGAACTCCTGACTTCAGGTGAGCCACCTGCCTTGGACTTCCAAAGTGCTGGGATTACAGGCGCGAGCCACCACACCCGGAGTACAGTTTACATTTATACACATAAAAGAATTTGGGGGCCAGGCGCGGTGGCTCACGCCTGTAATCCTAGCCTTTTGGGAGAACGAGGCGGGCAGATTGCTTGAGCTCAGAAGCTCGAGACCAGCCTGGGCAACATGGCAAAACCCCATCTCTACAAAAAAATTTAAAAATTAGCTGAGCGTGGTAGCAAGTGCCTGTAATCCCAGATACTCGGGAGGCTGAGGTGGGAGGATCGCTTGAGTCTAGGAGTTCCGGGTTGCAGTGAGCAGAGATCGCGCCACCGCCCTCCATCCTGGGCGACAGAGTCAAACTTTGTTTCAAATAAATAAATAAATACATAAGTAAATAAATAAATAAATAAATAAGGTGAGGTGGGTATTTCTGGAATGACGTGGAAGCTCGGATTCTTTTTTCCAGAAGCCTCAGTTCAGAGTCTTTTCCAAGGGCCGTTTGCGGGGTTTGAGGATAGAGCACTAAGAGCACCCAATAGGAATGGCTGAAAGCCCATGACGTCACTAGTGGCTAGGCAACAGCTCCACAGCGCCCCTCGCTGACCTGCTCCGGGAAGTGGCCTCCGGTTCGCGTCACATGCCAGCCCCTGGCCTGCGTCACAGACCAGGATACACACCCAAATCCCAGGGGCCAGGAAATGTGTTCCCCGTGAAACCAAATTTAGCAAAGGAAATAATGCAACAACATTTAAACTCACTAAAGGCTCCCTGGCCGGGCGTGGTGGCTCACGCCTGTAATCCCAGCACTTTGGGAGGCCGAGGTGGGAGGATCACAAGGTCAGGAGATTGAGACCATCCTGGCTAACACGGTGAAAGCCCTTCTCTACTAAAAATACAAAAATTAGCCGGGCGTGGTGGTGGGTGCCTGGAGTCCCCGCTACTCGGGAGGCAGGAGGCTGAGGCAGGAGAATGGCGTGAACCCGAGAGGCGGAGCTTGCAGTGAGCCAAGATCGCGCCATTGCACTCCAGCCTGGGCGACAGAGAGAGATCTGTCTCAAAAAAAAAAAAAAATTGTGTTTCCCTTCCATGGATCTTATCTAGAAAAAACCACCTGTTTTTCTCAGGCTCACACTCAATACTTCTGTGACCAGGTGCGTGGGGTTTTTCCCACGCTGACAAATTCTCCTACCCAAGCTGGGTGTCCCACAATTCAGTCCAATTCTGACATTATCTACCTGGAGATAGCATCGGATCCCACAGGTGAAAGGCTCAGTCCCACGAGGCTGCCCCTTGGGAGATGCCAATCACAAGTCCACGTGGTCTCACCCGAGCTTCTGACTGATTGGCTAGGAATGGGGGTTCCCATGACTCCCTCCTTAGGCTCAGAAATTTGCTACAATGCCTCACAGAACTAATGAAAACACATTTATCAGTTTATCATATAATAAAATAAAACCTGTCAGATAAAGAGGTGCAAAGGGCAACATCTGAACGCCTCCCGAGCACGGGAGCACAGGATGGGGTTGGGGGAGCTTCCAGGTTGGGCGTCTCCATGGAGTTGGGGTGCTTCCCCACCCGGAACTGTGGGCAGAAAGCCACCCAGGTGCTGAGGCAAGAGACTGAAGGCACATACTGTTTCAATATAATAAAGAAAATACTTAGAATATGAAAAGTTATACTAGCAATAGGATATAGAGATGATTATATATGGATATTATCAATTATTAGTTTTAGTATTAATCTGTTTTATTATTATAACTGAGGAAAAACCAGGCGATGCAGAGTCAGGAGCTGAAGGGACATGGTGAGAAGTGACCAGAAGACAAGAGTGAAAGTCCTCTGTCACCTCCAGATAAGGGCTTAAGGACACCTTGGTCTAGTGGTAGCGCCAGTGCCTGGGAAGGCACCCATTACTTAGCAGACCTCGGTCTAATGGTAGCACCAGCGCCTGGGAAGGCACCCGTTACTTAGCAGACCTCGGTCTAATGGTAGCACCAGCGCCTGGGAAGGCACCTGTTACTTAGCAGACCTCGGTCTTGCCATAGCGCCAGTGCCTGGGAAGGCACCCGTTACTTAGCAGACCTCGGTCTTGCGGTAGCGCCAGTGCCTGGGAAGGCACCCATTACTTAGCAGACCTCGGTCTAATGGTAGCACCAGCGCCTGGGAAGGCACCCGTTACTTAGCAGACCGGGAAAGGGAGTTTCCCCTTCCTTAGGGGAGTTAGAGAACACTCTGCTCCACCAGCCTCTTGTGGGAGGCCGGACATTAGCCAGGCCTGCTCGCAGTCATCCGGAGCCTTCAACCTCTCCCTGTGGTGCTGTGCTTCAGTGGTCACACTCCTTGTCCACTTTCATGTTCCGCCTGTACACCTGGTTCCTCTTTTAAGTTCCTAGAAGACAGCAGTAGCAGAAATAGTGAAAGTATTAAAGTCTTTGATCTCTCTGATAAGTGCGTAGAAAAAACACTGACATATGCTGTCCTCCCTCTCTGCTTTGGCTACCACAAAGGGAAAGGCCCCCTGTCCTGTGAACACGTGACTTGCTTGACCTTATCAATCATTTGAGATGACTCACACTCCTTACCCTGCCCTGTTGTCTTGTATACAATAAATAGCAGCGCGTCCAGGCATTCGAGGCCACTAATGGGCTCCGCGCACTGGTGGTAGTGGCCCCCTGGGCCCAGCTGTCTTTCGTACTCTCTCTTAGTCTCGTGTCTTTCTTTCTACAATCTCTCATCTCCACACACGAAGAGAAAACCCACAAGGCCCCGTAGGGCTGGACCCTACACAGAACCTCTCCCACCCCCATACCTTAGGGATTTTTATGGAGACTTCAGCACATAAGTAGGATAGATTAGTACTTCCAGCTCCAGTTCCCTCTTCTTCTGGAAAGATGTGGAGTGGGATGGGGCTACAGGTTCCACGCTTCTAATACTGACTGAGTCTTGCTGGTGATCGGTCCCCATCAGGAGCCCACCAAGAGTCACCTCATTAGAAAAAAATGTGCTCTCAGCTGGGTGTGGTGGCTCACACCTGTAATCCCAGCACTTTGGGAGGCCAAGGGGGTGGATCACCTGAAGTCAGGAGTTCCAGACCAACCTTGCCAGCATGGTGAAACCCCCATCTCTACTAAAAATGCAAAAATTAGCCGGGCGTGGTGGCGGGCGCCTGTAGTCCCAGCTACTTGGGAGGCTGAGGCAGGAGACTTGCTTGAACCCAGGAGGCAGAGGTTGCAGTGTGTGGAGATTGCACCACTGCACTGGTGACAGAGCCAGATGCTGTCTCAAACAAAAAAAAAAAAAAAGAAAGGAAGAAGAAAATAAAAAGAAAAAAGAAAAAATGATGTTCCCATTACTCAGGGAATTCCAAGGGATTTAGGAGCCCTTTGTCGGGAACTGGGGTCAAAGATCAAATATTAGAACAAAAGATGCTGCTGGCATCCCTAACATTTGGGAAATTGTAAGGGGTTTCAGAGCTCTGTCCCAGAAACTGGGGGGACAGAGACCAAATATATATTTGTTATCGTGTAAGAGTGCCCCTGGGGGGATTATATCTCCCAGCACCCCTTGCAAGTCACTGGGGTTATGTGAGTGGTTCTGGCCAATGAGAAGGGCCCTGCCTCACTTCCAGCCACAGCCATTAGGGAACTTCTAATGTGCCCTCTCTCTCTTCTCCACCTACCGGTTGGATGCAGATAGCAGTGTAGTAGTCATCTATTGCTGTCTAACAAATTCCCCCTGAGTTAATTCCTCACAGCTTAAATAACAAATATTTATTGTATCACATAGTTTTTTTTTTCCCTTCTCTCTCTCTCTCTTTTTTTTTTTTTTTTTTTTTTTAGTAGCTGGGATTATAGGCACCTACCACCACACCTGGCTAATTTTTTTTTTTGAGACGGAATCTCGCTCTGTCACCAGGCTGGAGTGCAGTGGCACGATCTCCACTCACTGCAAGCTCCACCTCCTGGGTTCATGCCATTTTCCTGCCTCAGCCTCCCGAGTAGCTACTTGGGATTACATCCCACTACGCCCGGCTAATTTTGTATTTTTTTAGTAGAGACAGAGTTTCTCCATGTTGGTCATGCTGGTCTCGAACTCCCGACCTCAGGTGATCCACCCACATCTGCTGCCCAAAGTGCTGGGTATTACAGGCATGAGCCACTGCGCCCAGCCTAATTTTTAAATTTTTTGTAGAGATGGGGGCCTCAGGCTGGTCTTGACCTCTTGGGCTCAAGTGATCCTCCTGCCTTAGCCTCCTAAAGTGCTGGGATTACAGGTGTGAGCCACTGCGCCTGGCCCATCCCACCACTTCTACCCTGTGATGTCCATCACAAAGGCCAACCCTAGTGCAATGTGGGAAAGGACTGCTCATGGCATAGATACCAAAAGGTAGGGATCATTGTGGTTCACCTGGAAGCCTGCCTCCCACACCCAGATGTGGGCAGCAAGCCACCCAGGCGCCGAGGCAAGAGACCGAGGACACGAGCTGTTCCAGTATAATAAAATATAAAACAAGAATAGTCATACCAGACGTAGATCTTAGATATGATTATATATGAATATCATTAACCATTAGTTGGTAGTAATTACTCTTTATCCCAATATTATAATAATCCCCGCTCTATAATCATAACCTAGGAAAAACCAGGCCATACAGAGATAGGAGCTGAGGGGACATAGTGAGGTGTGACCAGAAGACAAGAGTGCGAGCCTTCTGTTATGCCCGGACAGGGCCACCAGAGGGCTCCTTGGTCTAGCGGTGATGCCAGCATCTGGGAAGACGCCCGTTGCCAGGCGGACGGACCGTGGTCTAGCGGTAGAAAAGGTGTCAAGGGACAACACCCACTACTTAGCAGACCGGGAAAGGGAGTCTCCTTTTCCCCCGGGGAGTTTAGAGAAGACTCTGCTCCTCCACCTCTTGTGGAGGGCCTGACACCAGTCAGTCTTTCCCGCAGTTATCCGGAGGCCTAACCGTCTCCCTGTGATGCTGTGCTTCAGTGGTCACGCTCCTAGTCCACCTTCATGTTCCATCCTGTACACCTGGCTCTGCCTTCTAGATAGCAGTAGCAAAATTAGTGAAAGTACTAATAGTCTCTGATATGCAGAAATAATGGCGTAAGCTGTCTTTCTCTTTGTCTCCTCTCTCTTTGCCTCCGCTGCCAGGCAGGGAAGGGCCCCCTGTCCAGTGGACACATGACCCACATGACCTTACCTATCATTGGAGATGACTCACATTCTTTACCCAGCCCCTATTGCTTTGTATACAATAAATAACAGCGAAGCCAGACATTTGGGGCCACTACCGGTCTCCGCGCATTGGTGGTAATGGTCCCCCGGGCCCAACTGCCTTTTCTTTTATCTCTCTGTCTTGTGTCTTTATTTCTGCACTCTCTCGTTGCCGCACACAGGGAGAGACCCACCGACCCTGTGGGGCTGGACCCTACGCCCAGAGAGACCTTAGAAGCCACATGTGAAAATGGCAAAGCTGGCTGGGCGCAGTGGCTCACGCCTGTAATCCCAGCACTTTGGGAGGCCGAGGCGGGCGGATTACCTGAGGTCAGGAGTTTGAGATCAGCCTGGGCAACACGGTGAAACCCTGTCTCTACTAAAAATACAAAATTAGCCGGGCATGGTGACACATGCCTGTAATCCCAGCTACTAGGGAGGCTGAGGCAGGAGAATCGCTTGAACTTGGGAGGTGGAGGATGCGGTGAGCTGAGATCGCGCCATTGCACTCCAGCCTGGGCAACAAGAGTAAATCTCCGTCTCACCAAAAAAAAAAAAGAAAAAAAAAAAAAGAAAATGGCAGAGCTGCTATCAGCCTGAGTCCTTGACCCTCTGTCTTTCTACTAATTAGACTTTACATGAATAGAAACAAAAATCAATTGTAGTGCCAGGTGCAGTGGCTCACACCTGTAATCCCAGCGTTTTGGGAGGCCAAGGCAAGAGGGTTGCTTGAACCCAGGAGTTTGAGACTACTGGGCAACATAGTGAGACCCCATCTCTCTGTAAAAAAAAAAAAAAAAAATCAATTAGGCCAGGCACGGTGGCTCACGGCTGTAATCCCAGCACTTTGGGAGGCCGAGGCCAGCAAATCACGAGATCAGGAGTTCCAGACCAGCCTGGCCAACATGGTGAAACCCTGTGTCTACTAAAAATGAAAAAAATTAGCTGGGCGTAGTGGCAGTTGCTTGTGATCCCACCACTCCGGAGACTGAGGCAGGAGAATCCCTTGAACCCGGGAGGCAGAGGTTGCAGTGATGGCACCACTGCACTCCAACCCGGATGAAAGAGTGAGACTCCGTCTCAAAAAAAAAAATTGTTCAAACCACCGATATTTTAGCGTGGGTCCATCCCAGTGGTTCACATTGCCATAACTAATTCAGAGATCAATTACCAATGGGACAGCATGGGGAAGGTTAAACTGAACACGCAGCACTGTGTGACTTTACTATGTACATATATAACTGATTAAAAAAGTAAATATGAAAAAGCGGGAATACAGAAAACCCATTCAATCCAAGTGAAGGAAGAAATAAAAAAATAAAAATAACCCACTGAATAAACGCCAGATGGATCAAAAGCTTCAGTATCAAATAGGAAACCATAACGAGTGAGAAGTAAGCACTGGAAAATTATTTTATAACATGGGTGTGACTATGACTCAAACTTCAGAGGCCAGAAAACACTGATATGGTCAAATACATGAAACAGAAATCAGCATTCTTCCCCTTCCCTAAACTTGTCTTCCTGAATGATAAAGTTCTAAGGTTTGAGGTGGGGCAGGCAAGGCCAGCTTGGGGCGTTGGGGACACAGTGGCCCAGAAGTGGGGTGTCAGGGCCTTAGTGGGGTGAAGGAGGCATTTACTTATGTGAGCAGCTCAGCACAGTGGGGGGGCACCCAAGTAGGAAACATAAGTCCCCCAGGCTAATAGGATGGCGGGCTGCAGCTGGGGGAGTCAGCCCAAGCTGGGTGCAGAGGGCACAGGGGAGGTGGAAGGAGGGGACAGCTGTGGAGATGAGAGATGGCTAACATACAGGAGAATTGACTGACAAGGAAATTAAGAAAATGAAGTCATATTTCTCACTGTCAGAAAAGGCGGATATAAATACGGAAAGGGAGAGAACTAGAGGTATTGAATTTGTCTTTATTTATTTATTTTTTTTTTGAGACAGAGTCTCACTCTGTTGTCCAGGCTGGAGTGAAGTGGCACAATCTTGGCTCACTGCAACCTCCACCTCCTGGATTCAAGCGATTCTCCTGCCTCAGCCACCAGAGTAGCTAGGATTAGAGGCCTCCAGCACCACGCCCGGCTAATTTTTGTATTTTTAGTGGAGACAGGGTTTCACCATGTTGGCCAGGTTGGTCTCAAACTCCTGACCTCTAGTGATCTGCCCGCCTTGGTCTCCCAAAGTGCTGGGATTACAGGCATAAGCCACGGCACCCAGTCTAGGTGTTGGATTTCTTTTTTTTTTTTTTGAGATGGAGTCTCACTCTGTCTCCCAGGCTGAAGTGCTGTGGCACCATCTTGGCTCACTGCAGCCTCTGCCTCCCAGGTTCAAGTGATTCTCCCACCTCAGCCTCCTGAGTAGCTGGGATTATGGGCACCTGCCACCACACTCAGCTAATTTTTGTATTTTTAGTAGAGATGGGGTTTTGCCATGTTGGCCAGGCTGGTCTCAAACTCCTGACCTTAAGTGATCCACCCACCTCGGCCTTCCAAAGTGTTGGTATTACAGGCATCAGCCACCTCGCCTGGCCAGATATGGGATTTGAATTGGATGTGTCGTTCTCAATATGCAGAAATAGATATGGAAATATACAAATGTATACATACCTAATATATGTGTGTATATGTATACATACCTCCTATGTAGATATATATACACATATATACATAACATGCACACAATAGATAGATATATTACATGGTGGATATATAATGTACAATGTGATATCTGTAGTATATAATGTAATATATGATGTACAATGTGATATATACAATATACTACACACATACATGTATATATTTGTTCATTGAGACGGAGTGTCTCTCTGTTGCTCAGGCTGGAATGCAGTGGCATGATCATGTGTCACTGTAGACTCTGCCTCATGAGCTCAAACGATCCTCCAGCCTCAGCCTTCTGAGTAGCTGGGACCACAGGTGTGCACCACCACGCCCAGCTAATTTTTAAATTATTAGTAGAGACTGTGCCTCACTATGTTGCCTAGGCTGGTCTCGAACTCTTGGGCTCAAGCAGTCCTCCTGCCTCAGCCTCCCAAAGTGCTGAGATTACAGGTGTGAGCCACTGTGCCTGGCCGCACATATGTGTGGTGTGTGTATGTGTGTGTGTGTGGATATATAATCTGTCCACTGAGAGGACCCATTAGCAGACAAAATTCAAAAACGAAAGCAACGAGCCCTGTTAGTGTTTGGATCTTGGCTTCCCATTCTAAAAGGAACCAGAGCTCTTTGGAGAAACGGCTGATTCTAGAGCTGGTTTAGAGAAAGAAAAAAATGAGCTTAGAACATTTTGCTGTACCAGAAATCAGAAACGACTCAAGTGTGACTAATGGAGGCACGTCAAAAACGCATAGTTTCCAAGCCCTTGAGAGCTGATTAAAACAAACAAACAGGCTGGGCACGGTAGCTCACATCTGCAATCCCAGCACTTTGCAAGGCTGAGGCAGGCAGATCACTTGAGGCCAGGAGTTCAAGACCAGCCTAGGGAACATGGTGAAACCCTGTCTCTACTGAAAATACAAAAATTAGCCGGGCGTGGTGGTGCACACCTGGTAATCCCAGCTACTTAGGGGGCTGAAGTGGGAGGAAGGCTTGAGCCTGGGAGGCGGAGGTAGCAGTGAGCCGAATAGTACCATTGCACTCCAGCCTGGGTGACAGAGCAAGACCTTGTCTCAAAAATAAACAAACAAACAAACAAAGCACATAGCCACCAGCTTGAGGGGGCTCCCATTGGGAAAATAGAGGACTAAATACAGAGTACCCCAAAAAGTAAATAAAGAGCCGGGTACAGTGGCTCACGCCTATAATCCCAGCACTTTGGGAGGCTGAGGCAGGCAGATCACGAGGTCAAGAATTTGAGACCAGCCTCACCAACATGATGAAACCTCGTCTCTACTAAAAATACAAAAAAAAATTAGCTGGATGTGGTGGTGCACGCCTGTAGTCCCAGCTACTCAGGAGGCTGAGGCAGGAGAATCGCTTGAACCCAGGAGGTGGAGGTTGCAGTGAGCTGAGATCGCATCACTGCACTCTAGGCTGGGTGACAGATGGAGACTCTATCTTGAAAGAAAAAAAACGTAAATAAAAAGAGCATCAAAATAAATAAGTTTGAACACCAAAAATAGAGAATGATATAACTGATTATAACTCATGGAATAAAATAGGAAACCATGGGTCCACACAGACATAAATAAATCCATTAATAACTGGAAGGGCCAGGCATGGCATCCTGCAGTGATGGCATTCTGTTCCCAGCTACTCAGGAGGCTGAGGTGAGAGGATCACTGAGTCCAGTGAGGTCAAGGCTGCAGTGAGCTATGATTGCACCACTGCATTCCAGCCTGGGCAATAGAGCAAGATCCTGTCTCTAAAAAATAAATTAATTAAAAAAATAATAACTTGGGCCAGGCACGGTGGTTCACACCTGTAATCCCAGCACTTTGGGAGGCCGAGGTGGTGGATCACTTAAGATCAGGAGTTCAAGACCAGCCTGGGCAACATGATGAAACCCCGTCTCTACCAAAAATACAAACAATTAGCCGGGCGTCATAGCGTGTGCCTGTGGTCCTAGCTACTTGGGCGACAGAGTGAGACTCTGTCTCAAAAAAAAAAAAAGAAAACAAAAAATCCTGAAGATTTCCTGAGGAATGTGATATTAGTATAGTTTCAAAGCTCTCATTGCTTGGCAAGGACAAGTCCGGCTGATGCCACTTGCATCATGTGACTGAAGCAAATGTCATCAGAAACTGGAGAGGTGGACGCCGCGAGTGACCTGACTTCCAGTGAGAAACACACAACATGATCTCAGTCGTTGTGCTGCCAAAGAATCCGATCACGAGGAAACATCAAATAAATCCACACGGAGGGAGAGACGACTTGATAACCGGCCTGTAATGTTCCAAATGCCAAGGTCATGAACACCAGGGAAGACTGAGGAACTGTCCTTCCTGACTTTCAAAGAGACCTGCCCTCAGAAGCAGTGCATGACCCTGAACTGCATTCTTTTTATTTTTGGCGGTGAGGAGAGCAGAGTCTCACTTTGTTGCCCAGGCTGGAGTGCAGTGGTACAATCATGGCTCACTACAACCTCCACCTCCCAGGTTCAAGGGATTCTCCTGCCTCAGCCTCCTGAGTAGCTGGGATTACAGGTGCCCGCCACCACGCCCGGCTATTTTATTATTATTATTATTATTATTATTATTATTTTTGAAACAGAGTTTCACTCTTGTCGTCTGGGCTGGAGTGCAGTGGCACGATCTCGGCTCACTGCAACCTCTTCCTCCAGGGTTCAAGTGATTCTCCTGCCTCAGCCTTCCGAGTAGCTGGGGTTACAGGCATCCATTTTTGGTAATTTTTGCATTTTTAGTAGAGACACGGTTTTGCCATGTTGGCCAGACTGGTCTCGAACTCCTGACCTCAGGTGATCCACCCGCCTTGGCCTCCCAAAGTGTTGGGATTACAGGTGTGAGCCTCCACGCCCGGCTCTGAACTGCCTTCTTTTGCCATAAAAAGCATCACTGGGACATGTGGCAAACATGAAGGAGGTCTGATGATTCCACAGTAGTCTTGGCTCAAGGCTACTTTCCTGATTTTGGCGGCTGTGCTGTGGTTGTGTAGGAGAATGTCCTTGTTTGCAGAAAGTATACACTGGAGTATGTGTTAATGGAGTGATGGGGTTTCAAGGGCACATGTGACTTTCAAATGGTTCTGGAAAATAAGAATTGCTTGTACTGTACTTCCAAATTTTTAAATGTTTGTGACCATTTCCAAGTTAAGAAAATTTATTTATCTATTTTTAGAGACAGGGTCTTGCTCCGTCACCTAGGCTGGAGTGCAATGGTGCAATCATAGCTCACTGCAGCCTCAAACTCCTGGATTCAGGAGACCCACTCACTTCAGCCTCCCAAGTAGCTGGGACTGTAGGTGTGTGCCACCATGCCCGGCAAATTTTTGTATGTTTTTTTAGAGATGGTGTCTCACCATGTTACCCAGGCTGGTCTCAAACTCCTGGGCTCAAGGAATCGATCCTCCTGCCTCGGTCTCCCAAAGTGCTGGGATCACAGGGGTGTGCCACAGTGCCTGGCCCACTCTTGAAATTTTAACATGCATCCTTAAAGTGACAAAATCTAAATATAATCATTCTGTCATATTCCAGAATAACAAAAGATTTCAAAGCATTCTAATTCTGATCACCTGCCACCTGTTTTACAGGTTTTAATTGGTCTTTTTTTTTTTTTTTAAGTTTTATTATGAAAAAACGGTGACTATGCAAACTAAATAGACCTCTAGGGAGGGGGCTGCAGGCAGCCGGTCTCCGACCTCCAAGAAGGCGTGGCTTCGTGGAGGCTGGGACCTCTGTCTGAGGGGCCTGGAAATCTACTTCCGGAAGAGCAGAAAGTAACAGGAAGCTGGGGCCATTGCTGTCCCTGGCTCCTGGCAAGATGCAGTGTGGAACCAGGGGCTGGTGAGAAGTCCCTACACCCCTCCTCCTGCCAGCCAGCCCCCTGCCAGGGCCTCCATGCTGCTGGTGCCAGCTGCCAAGGGGGTCACAGAGCTGGAGGGTCAGCTTTGTGGCAGAGACAGCGGCGAAGCTTCACCCAAACGAGTGGAGGAAAAACGGGCTCACCCTGAGTGTGTAACAAAGAGAAAATGCACCACATGTTTCCCGGAGAAGGTCCTGGAACAAACAGCCGTGAAATTATCTCATGTCCCAACCTATTACAATACTATGACTTAGAACAAGTTTTTCAGGCTGTATTATAAAAATAAGACACTCTGAGTCGACTGGGCGCGGTGGCTCATGCCTGAAATCCCAACACTTTGGGACGCCGAGGCGGACAGATCACCTGAGGTCAGGAGTTTGAGACCAGCCAGGCCAACATGGTGAAACCCCGTCTCTACTAAAAATACAAAAAAATTAGCTGGGCGTGGTGGCCGATGCCTGTAATCCCAGCTACTCGGGAGCCTGAGGCGGGAGAATTATTTGAATCTAGGAGGCGGAGGTTGCAGTGAGCCGAGATCTTGCCATTGCACCCCAGCCTGGGCCACAAGAGCAAAACTGCGTCTCATAAGTAAATAAATAACCCAATTCATGTGGTTATGACAAATCTAAGATAACACGGGCTTTGCCCCGGAATGCCGGCTTGGTGAGAATTGACTTGGAAGAGGGCATTCAGGCTGTTGTAACAAAAATACCACAGACTGTGTAGCTTAAGGAACTAATATGTATCTCTCATAGTTCTGGAAGGTGTGGAGTCCAACATCAAGGCACCAGCAGATTGTGTGTCTGGTGTGGGCCAGTTTCCTGGTTCATTGCTGGCACCTTCTTGTTGTGTTTCCACTTGGTGAAAGGGTAAGGGAGCTCTCTGGGAGGGTTTTTTTTGTTTTTTTTTTTTTTTTTGAGACGGTGTTTCACTCGTCGCCCAGGCTGGAGTGCAATGGCGTGATCTCAGCTCACTGCAACCTCCGCCTCCCAGGTTCAAGTGATTCTCCTGCCTCAGCCACTTAATTAGCTGGGATTACAGGCATGCGCCACCACACTCGGCTACTTTCGGCTAAGTTTTGTATTTTTAGTAGGGACGGGGTTTCACCATGGCTTCAGGTGATCTGCCCACCTCAGCCTCCCAAAGTGCTGGGATTACAGGCGTGAACCACTACACCGGCCATATTTATTGATTTTTGAGACAGGGTCTCTATCACCCAGGTTGGAGTTCAGTGGTGTGATCACAGCTCACCGTAGCCTTGACCTCCCCAGCTCAAGTGATCCTCCCACCTCAGCATCTTGACTAGTTGGAACTACAGGTGCGCATCACCACACTTGGCTAATTTTTTATTTCTTTTTTTTTTTTTTTTTTTTTTTTTTTTTTTTTTTTTAGTAGAGATGAGCTTTTGCTATGTTGCCCAGTCTGGTTTAGAACTCCTGGGCTCAGGTAATCCTTCTACCGTGGCCTCTCAAAGTGCTGGGATTACAGGCGTAAGCCACCTTGCCCAGCCTTCTCGAAAATATTTAAAGCATTTGTAAGAATCTGGTATATCAGACTTGTGAAAACTATGACAGAGTGTATTACTGTTTTTCTCCTATTCATGGCATTTAAGGGAAACCACAATATCAGATTTGTGAAAAGTTCACTGATTAAATGTGCAATCGCTGTTCAAATATTTAGGCGAAATCTACAATTGTGAAATTTGTGGCTTGTTATTTTTAGCTGTAGAAGTAGTCTGTGAATGTTTAGAGGAAAGATAATTGTTTAAAAATTCATTGATCATTAACAAAAAACAAATTGTTGTGAATTTTCCTGTCCATGTACAAAAGCTTCTCAGTCATTGAAGCAGCTCACCACCATGTTTTCAACAAATGGGGCTGGAAAAAGTGGCCAGGAGCTGGGGGGGAGGAGAATTGGGGAATTGGGGTTTAATTGTGGTAGAGAGTTTCAATTTTATAAGATGAAAAAATTCTGAAGATTGGTTGTGCAACAATGTGAATATACTTAACACAACTTAACTGTACACTTAGAAATGATTCAGGTGCCGTGGGGTTATGATACAGATTGGTTTTCGCAGGTGCAGTGGCTCACGCTTGTAATCCAACACTTTGGGTGGCCGAGGCGGGCAGATCACTTGAGGTCAGGAGTTCGAGAGCCGCCTGGCCAACATGGCGAAACCCTGTCTCTACTAAAAATACAAAAATTAGCTGGGCATGGTGGCACAAACCTGAAGTCCCAGCTACTTGGGAGGCTGAAGCACAAGAATCTCTTGAACCTGGGAGGCAGAGGTTCCAGTGAGCCCACTGCACTCCAGCCCGGGCAACAGAGCGAGATTCTCTCTCAAAAAAAAAAAAACTCCAAAAAATTAGCCAGGTGGGGGCACCTGTAATCTGAGCTACTTAGGAGGCTGAGGCAGGAGAATTGCTTGAACCTGGGAGGCAGAGGTTGCAGAGAGCTGAGATTGTGCCACTGCACTCCAGCCTGGGTGATAGTGACCCTGTCCCCCTCCCCCCCCACCCCTCCCCCAAAAAAGAAAAGAAAAGAAAACAAGAACAGTAGTCAAATCTCTAGGGACTCCAGTGAGTAGGTGAGGATAGGGTGCGGTGGAGAAGCTGAAAGATGCTAAATAGCCTGGCTCCCCAGGGATCTGGGAAATGCTCACTCAGTAGAACCTCCCTGTTGGAAGGACAAAGCTCCACACTGGTGAAAACTAATAGAGAAACAAAACCCAAACTGATCTTGGCAGGCGCTCAGAGAGTAAAGCAGAGGGAAGGTTCTGATAATGGTGGGGGCAAGAACCAAGGAGACACAGTTTGCTCCTGAACATTGGAGAGGTGGCTGTGCTGAGTGGTTATATATTGAATACAGTACTGTGGGGAAACAGCAAAGAGCCAGCCTATTTATTTATTGTGTGTATATATATATGTGTATATATATGTGTATATATATGTGTATATATGTGTATATATGTATATATGTATATGTGTGTATATATGTATATATGTGTGTATATATGTATATATGTATATGTATGTGTATATATGTATATATGTGTATATATGTGTGTGTATATATGTATATATATGTGTGTATATATGTATATGTGTGTGTATATATATGTATATATGTGTGTGTGTATATATGTGTATATATATGTGTGTATATATATATATAGAGAGAGAGAGAGAGACAGACAGACAGACAGGGGCTCGCTCTGTCGCCCAGGCTGGAGTGCAGTGGCATGATCTTGGCTCACTGCAACCTCGGCCTCCTGGGTTCAAGCGATTCTCCTGCCTCAGCCTCCTGAGTAGCTGGGACCTCAGGTGCCCACCACCATGCGCGGATAGTTTTTTTTTCTTTTCTTTTTTTTTTTTTAGGCAGAGTCTTGCTCTGTCACCCAGGCTGGAGTGCACTGGCGCGATCTCAGCTCCCTACAGCCTCTGCCTCCTGGGTTCAAGGTATTCCTGTGCCTCAACCTCCCGAGTAGCTGTGACCTCAGGTGCACACCACTGCGCCCGGCTAATTTTTGTAATTTTAGTAGAGGCAGGGTTTCACCATGTTGGCCAGATTGGTCTTGAACTCCTGACCTGAGGGGATTCACCTGCCTCGGCCTCCCAAAGTGCTGGGATTATAGGCGTGAGCCACCGTGCCCGGCCAAACTTTAAATTTTTTTTTTTTTTTTTAATTTTGTGAGATGGAGTTTCCCTCTTGTTGCCCAGGCTGGAGTGCAATGGCACAATCTTGGCTCACCACAACCTCTGCCTCCCAGGTTCAAGCGATTCTACTGCCCCAGCTTCCTGAGTAGCTGGGATTACAGGCATGCACCACCACACCCGGCTACTTTTGTATTTTTAGTAGAGATGGGGTTTCTCCATGTTGGTCAGGCTGGTCTCAGCCAAACTTAAAAATTTTTAAGGCTCAGAAAGCTATCCTGGCCCACCCTAGTGCTAACTTTCTCCTAAGGGTACAGCTCATTTAAATGTGAGAAAAAGAAGAGGAGTGTGAGGGTGGGCGCGGTGGTTCACACCTGTAATCCCAACACTGGGAGGCCGAGGTGGGCGGATCTCCTGAGGTCGGGAGTTCGAGACCAGCCTGACCAACATGGTGAAATACCATCTCTACTAAAAATACAAAATTAGCCGGGCATGGTGGCGCATGCCTGTAATCCCAGCTACTCGGGAGGCTGAGGCAGAGGAATCGCTTGAACCTGGGAGGTGGAGGTTGGGGTGAACCGAAATTGTGCCATTACACTCCAGCCTGGGCAACAAGAGTGAAACTCTGTCTCCAAAAAAAAAGAAGAAGAAAAAGAGGAGTGTGACCAAATTTATGTAGAGCTGTGCACTGAGGGAAAATAGTGTCCTGGAAGCTTCCTGTCTACCTGGAACCTCTGAATGTGATCTTACTGGGAAATACGGTCTTTGTAGATGGAATCAAGTTAAGGTGAGCTCATACTGGGTTGGGGTGTGTGCTAAATCCTATGTGACTGGCGTCCTTATAGGAAGAGGGAAATTAAGACAAAGAGTCAGGCGCAGTAGCTCACACCTATAATCCCAGCACTGTGGGAGGCCGAGGTGGGAGGATTGCTTGAGCCCAGGAGTTCAAGACCAGCCTGGCCAACATAGTGAGACCCTGTCTGTACAAAAGTAAAAGTTCAACTAGCCAGGGCCAAGCGCAGTGGCTCACGCTTGTAATCCCAGCACTTTGGGAGGCTGAGGTGGACGGATCACCTGAGGTCAGGAGTTGAAGAACAACCTGGTCAATACGCAAAACCCCGTCACTACTAAAAATACAAAAATTAGCTGGGTGTGCTGGTTCACGCCTGTAGTCCGAGCTACCTGGGAGGCTGAGGCAGGAGAACTGCTTGATCCTGGGAGGCGGTGGTTGCAGTGAGCTGAGATCATGCCACTGCACTCCAGCCTGGGCGACACAGTGACTCCGTCTCAAAAACAAAAAAAGAAAAAAAAACCATAAGTGAAGACTCAATTAGCAAGAGCACGAGAGGAAATAGACACAACAGAGAAAAAAAATTGTTTTTTTAGATGGAGTCTTGCTCTGTAGCCTACTTGTTCCGGAGTGCAGTGGTGCCATAATACCTCACTGCAGTCTTGACCTCCTGGGCTCAAGTGAGCCTCCCACCTCAGCCCCACGAGTAGCTGGGATTACACCTGGCCAATTTTTGTATTTTTTGTAGAGACAGGAATCTCGCTATGTTACCCAGGCTGGTCTCAAACTCCTGGTCTCAAGCAATCCTCCCCACTCAGCCTCCCAAAGTGCTGGGATTACAGGTGTGAGCCACCATGCCTGATTTGATTTTTTATTTTTTAGAGACCAGATCTCACTGTGTCCCGCAGGCTGGAGTGCTGTGGCACAGCCACCATCAATCTTCCAGGCTCAGGTCATCCTCACACCTCAGGCTCCAGGGTAGTTGAATTTTTTTTTTTTTTTTTTTTTTTAAATAGACGGAGTCTCGCTTTGTCGCTAGGCTGGAGTGCAGTGGCATGATCTTGGCTCACTGCAACCTTTGCCTCCTGGGTTCAAACGATTCTCGTGCCTCAGCCTCCCGAGTAGCTGGGATTACAGGCATGTGCCACCACACCCAGCTAATTTTTGTATTTTTAGTAGAGACGGGGTTTACCATGTTGAGCAGGATGGTCTCCATCTCCTGACCTTGTGATCCGCCCATCTTGGCCTTACAAAGTGCTGGGATTACAGGGGTGAACCACCGTGCCTGGCCCAAAATTTTAATTTTTGTAGAGATGGTGTCTCATTATGTTGCCCAGGCTGGTCTCAAATTCCTGGCCTTAAGTTATCCTCCTGCCTCAGCCTCCCAAAGTGCTGGGATTACAAGTGTGAGCCACTGCACCTGGCCAACCTTTACAAAGGATTTGGGGTCCAGATTTCACTCAACCAGAGAGCGAACTAGAGTCAGTCCCAGCCCCTATAGCCAATGCTTGAGTGTGGAATCTCTGTCAATAAATTCATCCCAATTCAACATTCGATTGCTTCCATCATGCCCCATCATTCCCCAGTGATCCCGTCCCAGACCAGCTTCTCAGTGTGGGTTCTGTTAATATCAGTGGGTAAGGTCTTGCAATTCTCCGGGTGCATATGGTAGCCCCTCACCGCCCACACCCTGCAGCTCATCCTGTGCAACCTGCCAGGAGCTGAGTCTGGATGCAGGTCTAGAAGCATCAAGAGCTGGTGGGCTGGACCCTGCAGAGGATCAGTGGTTCCCTGCGAGACAGCAACCTAGGACAGGCTTTGCAGACAGGGCACCTCAGGCTGTCCACTTGAGGAAAGGGGCTCCTTCTACAGGAAGGGGGTACAACAGGGTTGGGAGTTCAAGGTCCTCAGGTACACTGACGTGTCCCCATTTGAACACATTTCTCGGCTTCCCTGCCTGCCTTTCCTCTCTCAGGGTCTCTGTCCCTCTCTCTCTCTGGGTCTCTGTCCCTCTCTCTCTCTGGGTCTCTGTCCCCCTCTCTCTCTGGGTCTCTGTTCCCCTCTCTCTCTGCATCTCTGTCCCTCTCTCTCTCTGGATCTCCGTCCTCCTCTCTCTGGGTCTCTGTCCCTCTCTCTCTCTGGGTCTCTGTCGCCCTCTCTCTCTGGGTCTCTGTCCCCCTCTCTCTCTGGGTCTCTGTCCCCCTCTCTCTTTGGGTCTCTGTCCCCCTCTCTCTTTGGGTCTCTGTCCCCCTCTCTCTCTGGGTCTCTGTCCCTCTCTCTCTCTGGGTCTCTGTCCCCCTCCCTCTCTGGGTGTCTGTCCCTCTCTCTCTGGGCCTCTGTCCCTCTCTCTCTCTGGGTCTCTGTCCCCCTCTCTCTCTGGGTCTCTGTCCCCCTCTCTCTCTGGGTCTCTGTCCCTCTCTCTCTCTGGGTGTCTGTTACTCTCTGTCTCTGGGTCTCTGTACCCCTCTCTCTCTGGGTCTCTGTCCCTCTCTCTCTCTGGGTCTCTGTCCCCCTCCCTCTCTGGGTGTCTGTCCCTCTCTCTCTGGGCCTCTGTCCCTCTCTCTCTCTGGGTCTCTGTCCCCCTCTCTCTCTGGGTCTCTGTCCCCCTCTCTCTCTGGGTCTCTGTCCCTCTCTCTCTCTGGGTGTCTGTTACCCTCTCTCTCTGGGTCTCTGTCCCCCTCTCTCTCTGGGTCTCTGTCCCTCTCTCTCTCTGGGTCTCTGTCCCCCTCCCTCTCTGGGTCTCTGTCCCTCTCTCTCTGGGCCTCTGTCCCTCTCTCTCTCTGGGTCTCTGTCCCCCTCTCTCTCTGGGTCTCTGTCCCCCTCTCTCTCTGGGTCTCTGTCCCCCTCTCTCTCTGGGTCTCTGTCCCTCTCTCTCTCTGGGTGTCTGTTACCCTCTCTCTCTGGGTCTCTGTCCCCCTCTCTCTCTGGGTCTCTGTCCCTCTCTCTCTCTGGGTCTCTGTCCCCCTCCCTCTCTGGGTGTCTGTCCCTCTCTCTCTGGGCCTCTGTCCCTCTCTCTCTCTGGGTCTCTGTCCCCCTCTCTCTCTGGGTCTCTGTCCCCCTCTCTCTCTGGGTCTCTGTCCCCCTCTCTCTCTGGGTCTCTGTCCCTCTCTCTCTCTGGGTCTCTGTCCCTCTCTCTCTCCGGGTCTCTGTCCCCCTCTCTCTCCGGGTCTCTGTCCCTCTCTCTCTCTGGGTGTCTGTTACCCTCTCTCTCTGGGTCTCTGTCCCCCTCTCTCTCTGGGTCTCTGTCCCTCTCTCTCTCTGGGTCTCTGTCCCCCTCCCTCTCTGGGTGTCTGTCCCTCTCTCTCTGGGCCTCTGTCCCTCTCTCTCTCTGGGTGTCTGTCCCCCTCTCTCTCTGGGTGTCTGTCCCCCTCTCTCTCTGGGTCTCTGTCCCTCTCTCTCTCTGGGTCTCTGTCCCCCTCTCTCTCTGGGTCTCTGTCTCCCTCTCTCTGGGTCTCTGTCTCCCTCTCTCTGGGTCTCTGTCCCTCTCTCTCTCTGGGTGTCTGTTACCCTCTCTCTCTGGGTCTCTGTCCCCCTCTCTCTCTGGGCCTCTGTCCCCCTCTCTCTCTGGGTCTCTGTCCCCCTCTCTCTCTGGGTCTCTGTCCCCCTCTCTCTCTGGGTCTCTATCCCCCTCTCTCTCTGGGTCTCTGTCCCCCCCTCTCTCTGGGTCTCTGTCCCTCTCTCTGAGTCTCTGTCCCTCTCTCTGAGTCTCTGTCTTCCTTTTTCCCTGGGTCTCTGTCTCCCTCTCTCTGGGTCTCTGTCCCCCCCTCTCTCTGGGTCTCTGTCCCTCTCTCTGAGTCTCTGTCCCTCTCTCTGAGTCTCTGTCTTCCTTTTTCCCTGGGTCTCTGTCTCCCTCTCTCTGGGTCTCTGTTCTCTCTCTCTGGGACTCTCCCTCTCTCTCTGGGTCTCTGTCTCCCTCTCTCAGGTTCCCTGTCCCCCCTTCTGTCTGGATATTGGTCTCTTCCCTTCCCTCTGGGTCTGTGTCTCCTGGTCTCCGGCCTGGCATGGCGGGCAGTTGGGAACCGGGTCAGGATGGTGCCCAGTGCTCCCTCCTCCTTTCTACACTGGCCACCTCGCCTTTCCTTGACAGAAGTAGGTGGTCTCTTCTGACAAGGAACTTACATCTCACCTGAGTCACCCCCAGGACCTAAACCACTGCTTGGGAGCTTTGTGAAATTTCAAATTCTGTTTCCTTCCCTTGACTGAGCCAGGCTTGTGTGATCAGAGTTGAAAACTGCACTTTCTACAAATGGTGACTTTCATTTTTTCTGGGCATCGAGTCCCTCCAGTGACCCTCGGCCACCAACAGTTAGGTCCTTTTGACTGTGATATTTCTCTCACTTGAACTTTGGACTTAAAATGAAGGGCCTAGGATGACAACTCCCACCGGGCTGCAGCAGCCGGGGCTGGCCCGGGCCAGCTTCCTTCCTACCAGGAAGTAGCTTGAAGAACAATATGGAAATCTCAGTTGTGTGAGGGGAGAGAGACCAGCCAACTTGCTTGCCAGGACTGGAATCTATGACACTCATTACATAAGGACCCCCATGGAAGGAGTCCCAGTTGAAGTCCAGGCTGGGAGGGGTGGCACACACCTGTAATCCCAGCTACTGGGGAGGCTGAGACAGGAGAATCGCTTGAACCCAGGAGGTGGAGGTTGCAGTGAGCCGAGATCGCACCACTGCACTCCAGCCTGGGCAACAGAGCGAGACTCTGTCTCAAAAAACAAGCAGCCAGGCGCGGTGGCTCACGCTTATAACCCCGGCACTTTGGGAGGCTGAGGCGGGCGGATCACCTGAGGGAGGGAGTTCGAGACCAGCCTGACCAACATGGAGAAACCCCATCTCTACTAAAAATACAAAATTATCTGGGCATGGTGGCGCATGCCCATAATCCGAGCTACTCGGGAGGCTGAGGCAGGAGAATCACTTGAACCCGGGAGGCGGAGATTGTGGTGAGCTGAGATTGTGCCATTGCACTTCAGCCTTGGCAACAAGGGTGAAACTCTGTCTCAAAACAAACAAACAAGCAATAAAACAAACAAACGGGCGTGGTGGCGCTTGTCTGTAGTCCCAGCTACTCGGGAGGCTGAGGCAGGCGAATCGCTTGAACCCAGGAGACAGAGGTTGCAGGGAGCCGAGTTTGCACCACTGTACTCGGGCCTGGTGACAGAGCAAGACTCCATCTCAGGAAAAAAAAATAAAAATAAATAAAAACAAATAAATAAATATTAAAAAGTTCATAAGGACTCAGATGGAAGAATTCCAGGTTTCAGCTCCTTTTCCTGAGAACCCAGACTCCCACCCTCCAGCCCCTTTTTTCTCAGACCAGGATGCCTAAGTCTGCAGTCCCCAGTTCGTCTGTGATCCAGGTGTCTGGATGTCCAGCCCACTGATTCCCCAGAACTTGGGTGTTACACTAGCGCCAAACCTACTCCATGACCCAGGAGTCCTTGTCCCAGATTTGAGGCCCAACAGATCTCATTCCCGCTGCTAAATGATGCCAGAAAACTACATCTCCCATGAGGATGTGAGTGTGCTGTGTCACCTCGTAAAAGCTCCCCTGTTACTGAGGTAGCTATGAGAAATAGTTACACAATGCTCACACAAGTTGAGGGGTTGTAGAAAGAAGTCCTGCTCTTTCATTTTATTTTTATATTTATTTTTTATTTTTATTTATTTATTTTTTTTTTGAGACAGAGTCTGGTTCTGTTGCCCAGGCTGGAGCGCAGTGGCGCGATCTCGGCTCACTGCAAGCTCTGCCTCCTGCATTCACGCCATTCTGCCTCAGCCTCCAGAGTAGCTGGGACTGCAGGCACCCGCCACCACGCCCGGCTAATTTTGTTTTTGTATTTTTAGTAGAGATGGGGTTTCATCGTGTTAGCCAGGATAGTCTCAATCTCCTGACCTCGTGATCCACCTGCCTCGGCCTCCCAAAGTGCTGGGATTACAGGAGTGAGCCACCGTGCCTGGCTATTTTTATTTTTTTAATTAATTAATTATTTTTTTGAGACGGAGTCTCGCTCTACTGCTCAGGCTGGAAGACAGTGGCACAATCTCAGCTCACTGCAACCTCCACCTCCCAGGTTCAAGTGAGTTTCCTGCCTCAGCCCTCCCGAGTAGCTGGGACAACAGATGCCCACCACCACGTCTGGCTAGTTTTTGTATTTTTAGTAGAAATGGGGTTTCACCATGTTGGCCAGGCTGGTCTAACTCCCGACCTCAGGCGATCCACCTGCCTCGGCCTCCCAAAGTGCTGGGATTACAGGCGTAAGCCATGGTGCCCGGCCTTATTTTATTTATTTGTTTATTTATTTATTTATTTTGAGACTTTTTGAGTCTTGCTCTGTCACGCAGGCTGGAGTGCAATGGCTTGATCTCAGCTCACTGCAACCTCCGCCTCCAGGGTTCAAGTGATTCTCCTGCCTCAGCCTCCCGAGTAGCTGGGATTACAGGTGTGCGCCACCATGCCTGGCTAATTTTTGTATTTTTGGTAGAGATGGGGTTTCACCATGTTGGCCAGGCTGGTCTTGAACTCCTGACCTCAAGTGATCAGCCTGCCTTGGTCTCCCAAAGTGCTGGGATTACGGGCGTAAGCCACCACTCCCGGCCAGTCTTGTCCTTTCAAAGAGCAGGGATAGTCCAGAGTCCCTGGGGACACTTAAGCAGAGTAGAAAAGTGAGGCTTGGCTGGGCACAGTGGCTCAAGCCTGTAATCCCAGCACTTTGGGAGGCCGAGGCAGGCAGGTCACGAGGTCAAGATATGGAGACCATCCTGGCCAACATGGTGAAACCCTATCTCTACTAAAATTACAAAATTAGCTGGGTGTGGTGGCACACGACTATAATCACAGCTACACGGGAGGCTGAGGCAGGAGAATTGCTTAAACCCAGGGGGCGGAAGTTGGAGTGAGCCAAGATCACACCACTGCACTCCAGCCTGGGTGACAGAGCGAGACTCCGTCTCAAAAAAAAAAAAAAGAAAAGAAAAGAAAAGTGAGGCCCAGTGGGAAGCCAGGACCCTAGGACCACGTGAGGGGAGGTGTAAAGGGGGTTGTCCGGGGCAAGGGAGACAAAACAGATGCCATGTCTTCCCTCAAACACTCACACGTGCTCATTCTCGTCCTCCTCTGGAACTCTTTATTATCTCATGTAAGAAAAATAAAAAAATAAATAAGATAAATAACCTAATAAATAAAGAGGAGATGGCATAGTAAACAGCCTCTGGCTTCAGGAAGCGTAGCTGGGGCTTCGGCCCTGGGAAGGTCCCACCATGCTCAGAGGGTCCGAGGAGCCCACATCGGGGGGCTGGGGGGCCAGGATTCCGGGCGGCTCTGGGGGTGCAGGGGGCAGGCCTGGTAGTGGCAGGAAGCGAGCTGGTCCTCGGGGTGCAGGGTCCCGGTGTGGGGACTTGTTCCCCGGCAGGTGCAGCGGGAGGCCATGGGCCTCGGACTGGTAAACATTGTATCCGTCCTCAAGAAGCAGCTCCCGGAAGCTGCAGGCCTCAGGGTCAAAGTGGAGCTAGGGGACAAAAACAGGATCAGAGACAGGGTTCCTCTATGTTTTCCTGATGTAAGACCCAGGATCCAGGCCCCAGCCCTGCCTCCCTCAGACCCAGGGGTCCAGGCTCCCGGCGCCTCCTCCCTCAGACCCAGGGGTCCAGACCCTGGTCTCTCCTCCATCCGACCCAGGAGTCCAGGCCCCCAGCGCCTCCTCCCTCAGACCCAGGGTTCCAGGCCCCAGCCCCTCCTCCATCAGACCCAGGGGTCCAGGCCCCAGCCGCTCCTCCCTCAGACCCAGGGGTCCAGGCCCCAGCCCCTCCTCCCTCAGACCCAGGGGTCCAGGCCCCAGCCGCTCCTCCCTCAGACCCAGGGGTCCAGGCCACCAGCCTCTCCTCTAGGAAACAAAACAGGGAAGGCAGTTTTTGTTTTTACCCCAGGGCTCTCCTGCAGGGACCTGCCTCCCAGTTCAGACTTCACAGAGAACATTCCAGCCCTCGGAGCCATCAATGCGCTCTAAGGCCAGGCAGGGGGTCTCCCTAGCACTCAAGGTCCTGGTCACTTTACTGGCCATGGCTTCCCCGAGTGTCTCTGTGCCCAGCATGAGCCGTGCACACAGGGGCTGTGTGGGCAGGAGCAGGGGTTACTGAATCACGAGACTCCCAATAACCTGAGCCTCAGGCCACTCCGGCATCCACACATCACATGATTGAGGTCAGTGGTGCCCCGGCCTGGGCCTCAGTTTCCTCATCTTGCAAACATTGATGACAACAACTTCAACCTCCAAAGGTTGCAGCTGGGGGCGTGCAGAGCAAATAGAATCAAGTCTGGCTCCGGGGGGGATGAACAAGACACGGCTCCCCAGGCTGTGAGGACGACAGATAGGAGGAGCATGGTGGGTGGTGAGGAGGGTCCTGGAAACTCACCGATCCATACAGGGCCCCATCTGGCCTCTGGCATAGGAACCTGGATGTCTTGACTCCCAAGATTTGAATAACTCCCGGCTTCAAGGCTTTCAGCTGCAGGAGACCTAAGGGGAGAAAGCGATAAGGTGCTTACAGGATCTCTCCCACCTGGCTCTGTCCCACCACCCAGCTCTGTCCCAGCCCTGGGAGTCCAAGCCCACAGCCCCCCTCCTCCCTTAGACCCAGGAGGAGTCCAGACCAAAGCCCCCTCCCCACTCAGACCCAGGAGTCCAGACCCCCAGCCCCTCCTCCTTCAGACCCAAGAGTCCAGACCCCCAGCCCCTCCTCCCTCAGACCCAGGGGTCCAGATCCCCAGCCCCGCCTCCCTCAGACCCAGGGGTCCAGACCCTCAGCCCTCCTCCCTCGGACCCAGGGGTCCAGACCCCCAGCCTCTCCTCCCTCAGACCCAGGAGCCCAGGCCCCCAGCCCCTCCTCCCTCAGACCCAGGAATGCAGACCCACAGCCCCTCCTCCCTCAGACCCAGGCTCTGGCCCACACTCACTTTCAGGGCTCTGGTCAGCAGCGCCCCCCACCGTCCCATCCTCCCTGATCTCCAGGTGGGCTTCTGTCTGCTGGGCATCATCTGTGTAGAGGTACCGCTGCCGGACTTGGCCCCCGAATTGCAGGAGAGGACTGGAGTCAGGGATGGGGTGTGCCTGGCAGGCTCCCAGCAGAAGACCAGCCAGCACAGGAACCCACAGTCCTGAGTGCTCGAACCCGGTCTCGTCCGAGTCCATCAATGACTCAGGTCCTCAGGTGATCTCTGGGACGTGAGCTCGGAGAAGCTGAGTGGTTTAAAATTGGTGCCAGATTCCAGTTGTCCAGGTGAGCAGATTCACAGATCGCTGCTCAGGTGGCCTGAGTGCCTGGGTCCTCTTTCGGCTGGATCCTCAGCTGACAGAACACCCCTGTTTTTTGGGATAGATGCAGAAGCTCCAGAATTTATACCCAGACAGGCCCGCCCAATCACCCTCCCTGCGCCTGAACCATGATATTTGACCCACTTGGCAGGAGCTACATAATTCCATCGTGGCAAGGGCAGCCTGAATGGATGATGTAACCTGGGGTCTTTACAGTGGGGGGCTGGACTCCTGGGTCTAGGGGACGAGGGAGGGGAGGATCGGGTTAGCTGGGACCCAGGTGAAAGGGACTGGGGGCCCACATTCCTGAGTCTCAGAGAGAAGGACCTGGGGTCTCAAGCCCCTGAGTCGGAGGGAGGAGGGGTGCTGGGCTCCTGGAAAAACCACCTCTTGGACCATTTATACAGATCACGCAGAACAAGAGAAATGTCTGCTCCCCATCTGAATTTCTAAGTTTGGGGGGAGGGCGTGATCTGACGCTGAGGTTCCTTGATCCTCAGCAAGGCGGCAATTGCTGTATGAAAGAAGCGACAGCAGCGGAGACACAAGTGTCCTGCCTTGGAAGCCTCTCACCTGGCCGTGGGCCAACCTCAGCCTCATCTGTCCCTGCTCAGATGCTCAGACCCTGGAAATCCCAGCCTCCTCCGCCCTGATGCAATCCTGGTGTTTCTTTCACCAGAGAAGCCATCCCAGGCCCAGGCAGGTGCTCCTAAAATAAGCTGGGGGGAGGGTGGCTGAGAGTCCCTGACTGGAGTTGGCAGCCAAGCCAGGCCCTGCAGTGGGCACCCAGAGGGAAGACAGGTTGGCTAATTTCCTGGAGCCCCTAAGGGTGCAAGGGTAGGACTTCTATGTCTGAGGGAGGAGGGGCTGGGCGGCTGGACTCCTGGGTCTGAGGGAGGAGGGGTTGGGGGCCTGGACTCCTGGGTCTGATGGAGGAGGGGCTGGGGACCTGGACTCCTGGGTCTGAGGGAGGAGGGGTTGGGGGCCTGGACTCCTGGGTCTGATGGAGGAGGGGCTGGGGGCCTGGACTCCTGGGTCTGAGGGAGGAGGGGTTGGGGGCCTGGACTCCTGGGTCTGATGGAGGAGGGGCTGGGGGCCTGGACTCCTGGGTCTGAGGGAGGAGGGGTTGGGGGCCTGGACTCCTGGGTCTGATGGAGGAGGGGCTGGGGACCTGGACTCCTGGGTCTGAGGGAGGAGGGACTGGGGGCCTGGACTTCTGGGTCTGAGGGAGGAGGGGCTGGGGGTCTGGACTCCTGGGTCTGAGGGAGGAGGGACTGGGGGCCTGGACCCCTAGGTCTGAGAGAGGAGGGGCTGGGGGTCTGGACTCCTGGGTCTGAGGGAGGAGGATCTGGGCCTGTACTCCTGGATCTGAGGGAGGAGGGGCTGGGGAGCTTGGGCTCCTGGGTCTGAGGGAGGAGGGGGCTTTGGTCTGGACTCCTGGGTCTGAGGGAGGAGGGGCGGGGGGCCTGGACTCCTGGGTCTGAGGGAAGAGGGGCTGGGGGTCTGGACTCCTGGATCTGAAGGAGGAGAGGCTGGGGGCCTGGATTCCTGGGTCTGAGGGAGGAGGGTCTGGGGGCCTGGACTGCTGGGTGTGAGCAGAAAGGTCTGGGTGCTGGGAGTCCTGAGCCTGGGGAGATGATGGTTAAACTTCTGGGAATCAAGTCAAACTCCTGAGTCCTTGACATTCATGTATCTTGAATGTGAGGGTCAGTCTGTGGGGAAGGATTACCCAGGTGCCGAGGCAAGAGACTGAAGGCACAAACTGTTCAGTATAATAAAGGAAATAGTTAGAATAGGAATAGTTATAATACAAATTAAATATAGAGATGATCATGGACAGTATCAATCATTAGTGTAAACATTATTAATCATTAGCTTTTACTGTTACTCTTTGTTGTATTAATAATATAACCAGGAAACAACCGGCGGGTATAAGGTCAGGTACTGAAGGGACATTGTGAGAAGTGACCTAGAAGGCAAGAGGTGAGCCTTCTGTCACGCCCATGTAAAGGCTGCTTGAGGGCTCCTTGGTCAAGCGGTAACGCCAGTGTCTGGGAAGGCACCCGTTACTTAGCCGACCGTGAAAGGGAGTCTCCTTTCCTTGGAGGAGTCAGGGAACACTCTGCTCCACCAGCTTCTTCTGGGAGGCTGGGTATTATCTGGGCCTGCCCGCAGTCATCCTGTGGTGCTGTGCTTCAATGGTCACGCTCCTTGTCCACTTGCATTTTCCCCCCGTACTCCTGGTTCCTCTTTGAAGTTCGTAGTAGATATCGGTAGAAGAAATAGTGAAAGTCTTTTTTTTTTTTTTTTTTTTTTTTTGAGATGGAGTCTTGCTCTGTCGCCCAGGCTGGAGTGCAGTGGTGTGATCTCGGCTCACTGCAATCTCCGCCTCCTGGGTTCACACCATTCTCCTGCCTCAGCCTCCCAAATAGCTAGGACTACAGGTACCCACCACCACACACCCGGATAATTTTTTGTATTTTTAATAGAGACAGGGTTTCACCATGTTAGCCAGGATGGTCTCGATCTCATGACCTTGTGATCTGCCCGCCTCCGCCTCCCAAAGTGCTGGGATTACAGGCGTGAGCCACCGCGCCCGGCCGAAATAGTGAAAGTCTTAAAGTCTTTGATCTTTCTTAAAGTGCAGAGAAGAAAACGCTGACGTATGCTGCCTTCTGTCTCTGCTTCAGCTGCCTAAAAGGGAAGGACCCCCGTCCCATGATCACGTGACCTGCTTCACCTTATCAGTCACTTGGACGACTCACCCTCCTTACCCTGCCCCCCTTGTCTCCTATACAATAAATATCAGCGCGCCCAGCCATTCGGGGCCACTACCGGTCTCTGCGTCTTGGTGGTAGTGGTCCCCCGGGCCCAGCTGTTTTCTCTTTATCTCTTTGTCTTGTGTCTTTATTTCTTACAATCTCGTCTCCGCACAGGGGAAGAACAACCACCCGCAAAGCCCCGTAGGGCTGGACCCTACATCAGTCTGCTCTGCTCGGGGTTGGCGATGCTGGAGGTGGGCCTCGGACCAGAGAAAATGCTTTAATTAGGTGACAAGCGGGCAGAGGCCTTTGTCTCTGGCGCCCGCAGCCACGGCCCCCGCTGACAGCGTGGGAAACAGACCCTGTTCCACTCCGGTCTCCAGCCTTGAGAATGGTTGCCTCTGTGCAGTGCAGGTCTGGAAAACAGCAGTTTGGCACGGGACCCTAGAATTCCCCAAAAGGAGTGACTAGGGGCTGGGATTCTGGAATTTGAGTGCGGACGGTGAGGCGGGGGATGTGGGAGATCGGAGACCCTGGTGGGCGCGGGGGCACCTGCAGGCTGGAGGCCCTCGCGCGCTCCGGCGGCAGCCTGGCAAACAGGTTCTCCATCCCCCAGGAGGACACGGCAGAGGGCGGACGATCGCTCCACTCGCCGGGACCAGGTGCGGGGGCCCTGCCCAGCCGCTGGGGCGTGGCCAGGCTGGAAGCACCCAGGTGTCGGGGGCCGACTCTAAGCCCTGGCACCGGAAGGGAGAGGGCGGCGGATTGGACCTCCCGGCTCCAGCATTGCAACTGGGCGCTCCGTCTCCTGGTCCACGCAATGATGCCGCGGCTGCTCAGAAGCCAGGTAGGCTGCCCCGGGTGAAGCCTTCGCGCAGGTCAATGCCGGGGCGGAGGGACAGGGCGCGGTGCGCTGCATCCCCGATCTGGGGAGCGGTGGGCCCAGGGGCCATCGCCCTAGCCCCGGGCGCTGGGGCTCGGCGCCAAGTGACGGGCGGGGCTCCACCTTCCAGCCATCCGCCCGGCCGGGGAGGGCGGACGCAGCGAAACTCCCGGCCGCGCCCTCTCCTTCCTCTCCTCCCCAAGCCCTCGCTGCCAGTCCGGACAGGCTGCGCGGAGGGGAGGGCTGCCGGGCCGGATAGCCGGACGCCTGGCGTTCCAGGGGTGGCCGGATGTGGCCTGCCTTTGCGGACGGTGCGCTCCGGCCACGCAAAGGGGACTGTGGATCTGCCACCTGCAAGCAGCTCGGGTAAGTGGGGACTGCCGGTGCCTGGGACCCAGGAACAACTCCTTCAGAGCCAGGAGGTGCACCCCCAACCTCTTCTCCAGGTCTTCCTAAGGCCCTAGGAATCTCCGCCACCTCCCCAGCCATTACTCCTCCAGGAATCAAGATGCTCCTTCCGCTCCTGACCCTCCAGCCTCTCTTGTTTTACTTGAACTATCGTTTCCCATCACCACCTCCGTGGTGGATTTTGCGCCTCACAGACAGGTACTCCTGAGAAACAGGCTGGTGGAAGAGTCCAGTATCAGCGGACCTTACAGGAGGGGAGAGTCGAGATTCCTTCAGGAAAGGTGCAGGAACCTGGACCACTTTTTTTTTTTTTTTTTTTTTTTTTTTAAGGCAGGCTCCCTCTCTGTCGCGCAAGCTGGAGTGCAGTCAGTGGTGCTATCGCGGTTCATTGTGAGCTCCGGGGATCCTCCCGCCTTAGCATCCGGTGTAGCTGAGACCACAGACATGTGCCACCATGCCAAGCTCATTTTATTTATTTATTTTGTTGGAGACGGAGTTTCACTCTCGTTGCCCAGGCTGGAGTGTAATGGCGCGATCTCGGCTCACCGCAACCCCCGCCCCCCGGGTTCAAGCGATTCTCCTGCCTCAGCCTCCCGAGTAGCTGGGATTACAGGCATGCGCCATCATGCCCGGCTAATATTGTATTTTAAGTAGAGACAGGGCTTCTCCATGTTGGTCAGGCTGGTCTCGAACTCCCGACCTCAGGTGATCCACCCGCCTTGGCCTCCCAAAGTGCTGGGATTACAGGTGTGAACCACCGCGCCCCGGCCATGCCAAGCTAATTTTAAAATTTTTTTGTAAAAGTGCTCTGTTGCCCAGGCTGATCTTGAACTCCTAGGCTCAAAGGATCCTCCCATCTCAGCCTCCCAGTATGCTGGGATTACAGGTGTGAGCCACAGTGCCCAGCCACACCATGGCTATCTTGAAAACCACTTGTCTTCCAATCCCCATGCCCCGAAATTCCAAGGCTCTCATCCCTGAAACCTAGGACTCAGGCTCTCTCTCCCTACCTCAGCCCCAGGAGTCTAAACCTTTAACTTCCTCTTTCCCTGGGACTAAGGAGTGCTGCACCCCAGGCGCCTCCCTTCCCCCACATCCCTCCTCAGCCTCAGTGCATTTGCTAATTGTCTTTCCTCCCCTGCAGCCATGTGGCCTCCGAGCCATCGTCAGCTCTGCCTGGCCTTCCTGCTAGTCTGTGTCCTCTCTGTAATCTCCTTCCTCCATATCCACCAAGACAGCTTTCCACATGGCCTAGGCCTGTCAATCCTGTGTCGAGACCGCCGCCTGGTAACACCCCCAGTGGCCTTCTTCTGCCTGCCGGGTACTGCGATGGGCCCCAACACCTCCTCTTCCTGTCCCCAGCACCCTGCCTCCCTCTCCGGCACCTGGACTGTCTACCCCGATGGCCGGTTTGGTAATCAGATGGGACAGTATGCCACGCTGCTGGCTCTGGCCCAGCTCAACGGCCGCCGGGCCTTTATCCTGCCTGCCATGCATGCTGCCCTGGCCCCGGTATTCCGCATCACCCTGCCCGTGCTGGCCCCAGAAGTGGACAGCCACACGCCGTGGCGGGAGCTGCAGCTTCACGACTGGATGTCGGAGGAGTATGCGGACTTGAGAGATCCTTTCCTGAAGCTCTCTGGCTTCCCCTGCTCTTGGACTTTCTTCCACCATCTCCGGGAACAGATCCGCAGAGAGTTCACCCTGCACGACCACCTTCGGGAAGAGGCGCAGAGGGTGCTGGGTCGGCTCCGCCTGGGCCGCACGGGGGACCGCCCGCGCACCTTTGTCGGCGTCCACGTGCGCCGTGGGGACTATCTGCAGGTTATGCCTCAGCGCTGGAAGGGTGTGGTGGGCGACAGCGCCTACCTCCAGCAGGCCATGGACTGGTTCCGGGCACGGCACGAAGCCCCCGTTTTTGTGGTCACCAGCAATGGCATGGAGTGGTGTAAAGAAAACATCGACACCTCCCAGGGAGATGTGACGTTTGCTGGCGATGGACAGGAGGCTACACCGTGGAAAGACTTTGCCCTGCTCACACAGTGCAACCACACCATTATGACCATTGGCACCTTCGGCTTCTGGGCTGCCTACCTGGCTGGCGGAGACACTGTCTACCTGGCCAACTTCACCCTGCCAGACTCTGAGTTCCTGAAGATCTTTAAGCCGGAGGCCGCCTTCCTGCCCGAGTGGGTGGGCATTAATGCAGACTTGTCTCCACTCTGGACATTGGCTAAGCCTTGAGAGCCAGGGAGACTTTCTGAAATAGCCTGATCTTTCTAGAGCCAGTAGTACATGGCCCCAGAGGCCTGGCATCTTCTGGAGAAGCTTGTAGTGTTCCCGAAGCAAATGGGTGCCCGTATCCAGAGTGATTCCAGGTGGGAGAGTTGGAGAGAAGGGGGACCTTTCTGGAACTGTCTGAACATTCTAGAATAGCAAAACATCTTTTCCTGATGGCTGGCAGGCAGTTCTAGAAGCCACAGTGCCCACCTGCTCTTCCCAGCCCATATCTACAGTACTTCCAGATGGCTGCCCCCAGGAATGGGGAACTCTCCTTCCGGTCTATTCCAGAAGAGGGGTCACTTCTCCCCTGGGTCCTCCAAAGACTGAAGGAACATATGATTGGTCCAGAGCAAGCATTCACCAAGTCCCCTTCTGTGTTTCTGGAGTGATTCTAGAGGGAGACTTGTTCTAGAGAGGACCAGGTTTGATGCCTGTGAAGAACCCTGCAGGGCCCTTATGGACAGGATGGGGTTCTGGAAATCCAGATAACTAAGGTGAAGAATCTTTTTAGTTTTTGTTTCTGGAGACAGGGTCTCGTTCTGTTGCCCAGGCTGGAGTGCAGTGGTGTGATCTTGGCTCACTGCAACTTCCGCCTCCTGGGTTCAAGCGATTCTCCTGTCTCAGCCTCCTGAGTAGCTGGGACTACAGGCACATGCCATTATGCCCGGCTAATTTTTGTATTTTTAGTAGAGACGGGGTTTCACCATGTTGGCCAGGATGGTCTCGATCTCCTGACCTCGTGATCCACCTGCCTTGGCCTCCCAAAGTGCTGGGATTACTGGCGTGAGCCACTGTGCCTGGCCCGGATACTTTTTTAAAATTATTTATTTATTTATTTATTTTTTGAGACGGAGTCTTGCTCTGTAGCGTAGGCTAGAGTGCAGTGGTGAGATCTCACCTCACTGCAAGCTCCGCCTCCCGGGTTCACGCCATTCTCCTGCCTCAGCCTCCAGAGTAGCTGGGACTACAGGCGCCTGCCACCATGCCCGGCTAATTTTTTTTGTATTTTTAGTAGAGACAGGGTTTCACCATGTTAGCCAGGATGGTCTCGATCTCCTGACCTCGTGATCGCCCGCCTCGGCCTCCCACAGTGCTGGGATTGCCGGTGTGAGCCACCGTGCCCGGCCCGGATAATTTTTTTTTAATTTTTGTAGAGACGAGGTCTTGTGATATTGCCCAAGCTGTTCTTGAACTCCTGGGCTCAAGCAATCCTCCGACCTTGGCCTCCCAGAATGCTGGGATTACAGACGAGAGCCAGCACACCTGGCCAAGTGAAGAATCTAATGAATGTGCAACCTAATTGTAGCATCTAATGAATGTCCCACCATTGCTGGAAAAATTGAGATGGAAAACAAGCCATCTCTAGTTTGCCAGCGTCTTGCTCTGTTCACAGTCTCTGGAAAAGCTGGGGTAGTTGGTGAGCAGAGCGGGACTCTGTCCAACCAGCCCCACAGCCCCTCAAAGATTTTTTTGTTTGTTTGTTTTGAGCAGACAGGCTAAAATGTGAATGTGGGGTGAGGGATCACTGCTAAAATGGTGCAGCTTCTGGAGCAGAACTTTCCAGGATCCAGGGTCACTTTTTTTTTAAGCTGATAAACTGCCAAGAGCTCCATATATTGGGTCTGAGTTCAGGTTGCCTGTCACAATGAAGGAAGTTGGTCTTTGTCTGCAGGTGGGCCGCTGAGGGTCTGGGATCTGTTTTCTGGAAGTGTGCAGGTATAAACACACCCTCTGTGCTTGTGACAAGCTGGCAGGTACTGTGCTCATTGCTAACCACTGTCTGCCCCTGAACTCCCAGAACCACTACATCTGGCTTTGGGCAGGTCTGAGATACAAGGATCTAAAGGTATGCAGACCCTGGACCCAGCCTCAGATCCAGGCAGGAGCACGAGGTCTGGCCAAGGTGGACAGGATTGTCGAGATCTCAGGAGCCCCTTGCTGTTTTTTGGAAGGTGAAAGAAGAAACCTTAAACATAGTCAGCTCTGATCACACCCCATATCTACTCATCCAGACCCCATGCCTGTAGGCTTATCAGGGGGTTAGAGTTACAATTGTTACAGTGCTGTTCCTAACTCAGCTGCCACAGGTAAGAGAGCAGGAGGTATGAATTAAAAGTCTACAGCACTGACCCGTGTCTCTGTAGCTTTTTTGGAGCCAGAGCCACTGTGTGTGTGTGTGTGTGTGTGTAAGACAGTGGAGGAAAAGACGGGGCACTTCTGAAGACTTTTATTTTTTTTAAGTAATTTATTTTTTTCGGAGATCGAGTCTTGCTCTGTGGCCCAGGCTGGAGTGCAGTAGCGTGATCTCGGCTCACTGCAACCTCCACCTCTCGGGTTCAAGTGATTCTCGTGCCTCAGCCTCCCCAGTAGCTGGGACTACAGACGTGTGCCACCACGCCCAGCTAATTTTTGTATTTTTAGTAGAGACGGGGTTTCACCACGTTAGCCAGGCTGTTCTCGAACTCCTGACCTCAGACAATCTGTTCGCCTCGGCCTCCCAAAGTGCTGGGATAATAAGTGTGAGCCACCACTCCCGGCCCTGAGGATTTTTATTACTCGTGATTGGGAGTACCGTCCCTACTTAGATCTGACAGCCCCTTGTTGCTGGACTTGTGTGAGTTGTGGTCCCTGTTTTTCTGGTTCCCTGTTTCAATCACGCAGGAGAGAGAGACCTTCCAGGACCCAAACGTCTGAGCCCCGAGTTGCTCACTCCTGGACCCTCAGTAATGGCCCCCAGTCCTCTCCTCCCACTGGGACCTCCGCGTGGGGAGAAGAGGCGGAGGAGGGAGCGGATTATCATTGAACTACATTTCCCGGAAAGCTATGAGGTTGGCAGCGCTAGTCAGCTACAGAGAAAGAGGCCCCAAGGCATTTTGGGAGTCGTAGTCTTAGGGCTAAAATGTCCACTTCGTGGCTCGACAGCCGTTTCCAAGGACCGCGGTGGGGGCGGCAGCGGCCTGGGGAGCCGGATCTAGCCCAAAGCCTGGCTCCTGGGGCAAGGGGACGGGAGGAAGCTGAAGGCCTGAGTCCGGTCCTTGACTCTGGAAGCCAGAGCAGTCAGGAGGCTTCCTCTTCGGTAGATGCTGGGAAAGTTCTAGTCCAAAAAGGCTGCAGCCTCTGTGACGCCATGGAGCGATAGGCGGGGCCTCCCTTTGTTACAGTCCAATCAGACAGAGTTGGGTTTCTGGGTGGGGCCGAGGAAAACGCCAAGGAATCTGTATAAAGGAATTCGGGCCCCCACGTGAGAAGCTCGGAGGAGGTGGTTCCAGGAGTTCCTTGTGGAGAGGGGATCGTCCGTGACTGACACCCGTCGAAAAGCTCTCGATTTTACGCAACCAACCTTACCCTCGTCCCCAACAAAATCCTTGATTTTAGCCCTGGGAAAATTAGCGTAGGTGGTCATGACCCCGGCTTCTTCTTTAAAAGCCCTCAGAACCTGGACCGGGCTCCCCAATGAACCCTAGTGTTAGAAGCCACAAGTCAGGAATCAAGGTCGGGGAGCGGCTGTTTAGGGTGCATCACTGTTCAGGATGCATCGGGGCTCCTTTTTCTAAGCAGAAGGGTGCGCCCTGCAAATTGGGAGCCCGTTAGTTTTGGGGAAGGGTGAACAAGGGCACCCTGGTCTGAAGGACCGCATGGAGTCTTGCTTAATTGTTAGTAGGGTCCTCAGGTCTAGGAATCTGGTATGTGTTTTGGTTTTGAAGGAGTTCCGAGTTTGATAATATCGTGGTTGGGTCTGTGTTAGATCATTTATTGGTTTGGGCATTGAATCTTCAGCTTGAGGTTCAACAGGTTTTGGGGGGCTGGCGGGGGAGTGCCTCAGTGTTCCACTTAAGGGTTAGAGTTCAGGATCACGTCAATCTGGGGACTTGGAAAATTCCATAGTTTGGGATTTTGGGAAGGGGAGCATGGGGTTGGGAGATTCCAGGTCCTGAGTTTGGGGACTTATGAGTGATTCTTGTTTAATAATTTTTCTGATCTCTCAGTTGGGATTCAGTGAGAACCCTAAATTTGGGGTCCCCTGGATTGGGGCTCAGTTTCACACTTCGGAGGCATTTGATGAAGGACATAGGTCCTCTTTATTTGGAGATTTCCTGAAGATCCTCTTTTCGAGGTTTGCGGACCCCATGGATAGGCGGCCCGGTGGGATTTCTTAAGATGGATTTTGGCTTTTCTCCGTTTAGCATTCTCCTGCTCTCGGTTTGGGGTGAGAGCACCCTTCCTGACGGTCTTCGGGAACTGTGCGCGCCGGCTGCAATGGGGCCACATTTTACCCTCCTGTGTGCGGCGCTGGCCGGTTGCTTGCTTCCTGCCGAGGGGTGTGTTATATGTGACCCGTCTGTCATGCTGGCGCTAAAGTCCCTGGAGAAAGATTACCTGCCTGGCCACCTGGATGTGAAGCATCACAAAGCCATGATGGAAAGGGTAGAGAACGCCGTGAAGGATTTCCAGGAACTGTCGCTTAATGAGGATGCCTATATGGGGGTCGTTGGTGAGGGCAGGGGGGACCACGGACCTCTGGGTCCTGGGAAAGGAGAGAGATAAGACCAGGGGAAGGAAGAGGCTGACAGCAGGGTCTCCGGGATTCGGGAATGGAGAAGGCTGAGATGCAGATTCCGAGGTTCCCCGGGGCTAGTGAATACTGTTTTCCCTATCCTCAGCTGGCAATTTTATGTAATAAAACTACAACTCCCAGAAGGCAACGGGCGGCTGAGTCCTTAACCAGGCCTATCCTTGCCCAGTGGCCTCATGGGTATTGTAGTTTCTAAGATTAGGCGCGCCAATGAGAGAGTAAGGCTGGAATGTGGGGTTATATCTCCTCTGACAGATGAGGCCACACTGCAAAAGGGGTCCTGGAGTTTGCTGAAGGATCTGAAACGCATCACAGACAGTGATGTAAGAGGTAAATGCATCAACGGGGTGGGAGTCCAGAATCTCTCGGGGAAGCCAGCATTAGTGATGCCTGGTCTCTTGATCAGATACTAGGCTGTGGAGCCAGACTGCCCAGGTTCAAATGCCTGCTCTGCCACTTCCTAGCTGTATGGCCTTGAGCAAAGGACTTTGAAGCTCCCTTGGCTCTAAAATGCTTCCTCAGTTGTTCAGTTTAAATGTGTATTGCTGGCCGGGCACGGTAGCTCAGGCCTGTAATCCTGGCACTTTGGGAGGCTGAGGCAGGCAGATTGCTTGAGCTCAGTAGTTCAAGACCAGCCTGGCCAACATGGTGAAACCTTGTCTCTACAAAAAATACACATACATATACATATTAGCTGGGCATGGTGGTGTGTGCCTGTAGTCCTTGCTACTCGGGGGGGTTGAGGCGGGAGGATTGCTTGAGTCCAGGAGTTTGAGGCTGCAGTGAGCCATGATTGCACCACTGCACTCCAGCCTGCGTGGCAGAGTAAGACCCTCCTCCATCCCCCAAAATATGCATTGCTTAGCCCAGCAGCTGGCATTATGTTAGACGGTCAATTTTAGTGCCCTTTCCTGAGAAGGCCAGGAAGTAGACTGCCAGACTGCAGGCAGAAGTAAACTTCCAGGACCTCACACGTGGGATTGGGAGTTCCTGTGTCTTCCCAGGTGATCTCTTCGTGAAGGAGCTATTTTGGATGTTGCACTTGCAAAAGGAAACCTTTGCCACCTATGTTGCTCGATTCCAAAAAGAGGGTGAGAGAAGATGGGAGTCTGTGTCCCCCAGCTCCTCTTTCCACTATCCAAGAGTCCTTGTCTCCAGCCCCTTACTTCTCCAAGCCCAGTTCCTCAGCTTCTCCAACTGCCTCCTCCTTCAGACCCAAGTCTTTTCTCCCTCGAACCCAAGAGCCCAAAGCCCAGCTCTTCCCCAAACCCCCTCTTCCATCGTCTTTTATTTAGAAATCTGACTCTGTCATCTCTTTCTTGCTGTCTTTTTTTCTCTTTTGACACAGCTTATTGTCCCAACAAATGTGGTGAGTCTGGATTACAGAAGCTAACCCTCATCCTGCCCTCTGAATAGTCAACCTCCCCACTCACCTTTTTGGATCCTGATGGTTTTGTCATTCTCTGCCTTGGAGAGGTTCCTGGGTCTCCAGTATTCTTTCTCCACCGTGGATTTCTTGGGGAGCAGGTCGTATTCTACTTACACTCTTTTTTTTGAGACAGTCTCACCCTGTCGCCCAGGCTGGAGTGCAGTGGCGCGATCACGGCTCACTGCAACCTCCGCCTCCCAGGTTCAAACTATTCTTCTGCCTCAGTCCCCTGAGTAGCTGGGATTACAGGCGCTTGCCATCATACCCAGCTAATTTTTGTATTTTTAGCAGAGACGGGGTTTCACCATGTTGGTCAGGCTAGTCTTGAACTCCTGACCTTGTGATCCGCCCACCTCAGCCTCCCAAAGTGCGGGGATTACAGGAGTAAGCCACCACACCCGGCCTCTATTTACACTCTTTACTGAGCCTTGTTGGAGCCCACTTCCTACTTACCTGCGTCCTGGTCCTGTCCCTTCGTCTGACCATCTAGGAATGTCATAGATGGCCTGGCCCCAGCCCTTAGCCCTGACCTCTCCTTTTAGCCATGCCCCTTAGTGGGCAAATACAAGTCTTGACCCTGCCCCTCCAGGTGTGATGTTGCAGACTCTGATCTGGTGCAAGAACTGCAAAAAGGAGGTTCACGCTTGTCGAAAGTCCTACGATTGCGGGGGTGAGAGAACTGGACCCAGCAGGAGGAATTGGTGCAGGTGGGGTGGGGCGAGAGGAGAGGCAGTCTAGAGAGAGCCTAGATGGGGTTGTGGGGGCAGTAGACAAGAAAAGGTAGGGTTTAGGCCAGGTACAGTGGCTCACACCTATAATCCCAGCACTTTGAGAGGCTGAGACGGGAGGATTGGGAAGCCAGGAGTTTGAGACCAGCCTGGGCAACATGGCGAGACTCCATCTCTACAAAAAAAATTAAAAATTAGCCAGGTGTGGTGTTGCGTTCCTGTAGTCCCAGCTACTTGGAAGGCTGAGGCAGGAGGATTGCTTGGATCCAGGAGTTGGAGACTGCAGTGAGCTATGATCATACCACTGCACTCCAGCCCCGGCAAAAGTGAGACCTTGTCTAAAAAGAAAAAAAAGAGGCCAGGCGCACTGGCTCACGCCTGTAATCCCAGCACTTTGGGAGGCCGAGGCAGGTGGATCACAAGGTCAGGAGTTCAAGACCAGCCTGGCCAAGATGGTGAAACCATAATTTTTGTACTAAAAATACAAAAAGATTAGCCAGACATGGTGGTGGGCACTTGTAATCCCAGCTACTCGGGAGGCTGAGGCAGAGAATTGCTTGAACTCGGGAGGCAAAGGTTGTAGTGAGCCAAGATCGTGCCACTGCGCTCCAGCCTGGGTGACAGAGTGAGACTTCGTTTAAAAAAAAAAAAGAGAGAGAGAGAGAAAGAAGAGAAAAGACGGGGTTACAACAAATGTAAGAGGATTAAGGGAGGATAAAGAACCGTGAAGGAGGCCAGGTGCAGTAGCTCATGCCTGTAATCCCAGCACTTTGGGATGCTGAGGCAGGCGGATCACCTGAGGTCAGGAGTTTGAGACCAGCCTGTCCAACATGGTGAAACCCCGTCTCTACTAAAAATACAAAAATTAGCCAGGCGTGGTGGCAGGTGCCTGTAGTCCCACACACTCAGGACTCTGAGGCAAGAGAATCGCTTGAACCCAGGAAGTGGAGGTTGCAGTGAGCCGAGATCGTGCCAATGCACTCCAGCCTGGGCGACAGAGCGAGACTCCATCTCAAAAACAAAAACAAAAACAGAATCATGAGAGAGTGTCCCATGGTCATCCCCCACCCCCAGAGCGGAATGTGGAGGTTCCTCAAATGGAAGACATGATGCTGGACTGTGAGTTAAACTGGCATCAGGCTTCTGAAGGCCTCACTGATTACAGCTTTTACAGGGTGAGGGCCTCAACTTCTGTAACCCTTGAACTCCCTAGACTACAATACTTGTGTTCTGGATCTATGGGTCTGCACCCACGATTCTCATGACCCAGGAGGGTGGTCTATTAGGTGTGGTCTCCACAGACCTCTGGGGACCCCGTGCCCTGACCAGTGACACCCTGGACACTCACCTCCCACACTGAGGCCCTGTGATCTTCTCACCCCTGTACTCCCCCAGCCCCTGAATTCCTCAGGCCTCAGTGACCCCTTGAGCTTGGGTCTAGGTTTGGGGGAACAATACGGAGACCTTGGTGTCCAAGGGGAAAGAGGCCACCCTGACCAAGCCCATGGTGGGTCCAGAGGATGCAGGCAGCTACCGCTGCGAGCTGGGCTCTGTGAATTCCAGCCCAGCCACGATCATCAATTTTCACGTCACAGGTCAGTGCTGTGGGGTTGAGAGAAGTGTAGGATTCAGGGCCCAGGAAAGCTGGGGTCCGCGGCGGGGGCGTGGCCTTGGCGATGGGGGCGTGACTTCCTGTTGGGTGTGGTTTCGGGGCACGGGGTGTGGCTTCCTGCCGGGGGCGTGGCCTCTGGCCCGGAGGACAGGGGTTCCCTTGGGTGTGTTCAGGCTTGACACTGTTGAAGGCGTGATTATCTCTGGGATGGCCGGCTACTGGGACGGGCTTGCCTTTGCCAGGGCAGGAACTCCACGCCCTGCCAGGACTGCTCTTTACGCTTTCTCTAACAGTGTTGCCCAAAAGGATGAAGGAGGAAAAACCGTCTCCAAATATCGTAACCCCGGGGGAGGCGACCACGGAGTCGTCCATAACCCTCCAGCCTCTGAAGCCCGAGAAAATGCTGAAAAGCCGCCTTCTGGGGCTGCTGATCTGCGGCTGCCTATCACTGATAACCGGCCTTACCTTTGCGTGAGCAACCCATTGAAGAAGGCAGGCTTGGCTTGGAGTAAGGGGCGGAGCTTCCAGGAACCCAACGCAGAAGCCGGTCTGGGGGCTACTGAGTCCTGAGAGCAGGACTTTCCTGAGGGTGGAGTGCGGGGGGCTTGAATAGGAGGACTTTGAAGGGCGAGGCTTAGATAATTGCTAGAATAAGGTCACAAAGGGGGAGGCTGGGAGGGGTGTCCCTCACACAATTAGTACCCAAACCGGTTCCATGATCTGCACCCCACTCCCACCCCTAGGATAGTTCGTCGAAGGAAGGTGATCGATTTCATCAAGTCCTCAGTGTTTGGCCTTGGCAGTGGAGCGGCAGAGCAAACCCAGGTCCCAAAAGAAAAGGCCACAGATTCAAGGCACCAATAAAGATTTATCTTGTTGTCTAAGCATCTGACTCACTCCCCGGGACGGGACTGATTCTAGCCTTTGGTTCCCCGAGAGGAGAGGTCTGGGGACGGGCTCCAGCCTGCGGGAGGAAGGGCGGGAAACCGGGACCCTTGGGTCCTGGAGGGGACCAACTGCCTGCGATGTAATTCCAGAATCAAGGAATGGGGCAGGGCCAACCCTACCCAGATCTCCTCCCCCAGGCCTGGTCTCCTCACAGGACGCCCCCTCCCCGCTCTTCCTGCCGGGTTTCCTCTTGCCTTTTCCTGTCCCCCACCCAGTGCTGGGAGCCGTGGCAGAGGCAAGAGCAGTGGAACTGACCCAGGCCAGTGGAGCCAGGGCCTCCGGGTGTGCCGGACCCGAAGCAGGGTAAGAGCCAGGGACCCAGCAGCCCAAACCCCTCCTCCCTGGGACCCAAGACTCAGTACCCCAGCCATCTTCCATCCCAGGACCCAGGAATCCAGGGTACCATCCCTCTCCTCCCCCTGGACTCGCCAAGTCTGAGCCCCAGTCCCCTCCTCCCTCTGACTCGGAGTCCAAGTTCCCTCCACCCCATCCCCACAAGAGTGCCTTAGGAGTTGGGGCCTTACCCGCCGTCCCTTAGGGCCATGCTATCTGGTGAACGGAAGGAGGGCGGAAGCCCCCGCTTCGGGAAGCTTCATCTCCCCGTGGGCCTGTGGATCAATTCCCCCAGGAAGCAGCTAGCGAAGCTAGGGCGGCGCTGGCCCAGCGCAGCCTCTGTCAAGTGAGTGCCATCTCTGCAAGACTCCTGCCCCTGCACACCTGCCTCCCATCTGTCCCTGTTCACGGCCCAGTCCCTGCAAAGGGCTGGCTCTGGTCCTCGTCCTGAATTGGGCAAGCGAGCTGGTGGGCAGGGGGAGACGGTGGGGTACAGCGATACCAGGGCGCGGTGGGAGTAAGAGCTAGGCCAGGAGGTGGAGTGAGGCCGGATGAGAACGGGGATGGGGACAGAAGGAGCAGGGAGATTGATTCACCTTCCTTTCTCCCCTCCCTGCTCACCTCTTGGAATTTCCTTCGGTGGGACTTGCCTTTATTTATTTATTTTTCTCTCTCTTTGCCTGGCGTCTCTGTCCCCACCCTCACCCCCGCCCCGTCCATCCACCCTGGGTCCCTGTCCTCTCTCTGGGTCTCTGCCCACTTCCCTCCTAATCTGTCCCCCATCCCCGTCTTGGCGTGTCGTTCTGGGTCTCTCTCCCGCGACTCTGTTCCCCGGCGGACTCCCAGGTCTTCTTCGTCGGACACGGGGAGCCGCAGCAGCGAGCCGCTACCTCCGCCACCGCCGCACGTGGAGCTGCGGCGAGTGGGCGCTGTCAAGGCGGCCGGAGGAGCCTCCGGTAGCCGCGCCAAGCGCATCTCCCAGCTCTTCCGGGGCTCGGGGACCGGTACCACGGGGTCCGGCGGCGCGGGAGGCCCTGGGACCCCGGGGGGCGCGCAGCGCTGGGCCAGCGAGAAGAAGCTGCCGGAGCTGGCGGCGGGCGTGGCCCCCGAGCCCCCGCTGGCTACCCGCGCCACGGCGCCCCCGGGGGTCCTCAAGATCTTCGGCGCCGGACTGGCATCGGGCGCCAACTACAAGAGCGTGCTGGCCACGGCGCGCTCCACGGCGCGCGAGCTCGTGGCCGAGGCGCTAGAGCGCTACGGCCTGGCCGGCAGCCCCGGCGGCGGCCCCGGCGAGAGCAGCTGCGTGGACGCCTTCGCTTTGTGCGACGCCCTGGGCCGGCCCGCGGCGGCGGGCGTGGGAAGCGGCGAGTGGCGGGCGGAGCACCTGCGCGTGCTGGGCGACTCCGAGCGCCCGCTGCTGGTGCAGGAGCTGTGGCGGGCGCGGCCCGGCTGGGCGCGGCGCTTCGAGTTGCGCGGCCGCGAGGAGGCGCGGCGCCTGGAGCAGGAGGCCTTCGGGGCCGTGGACAACGAAGGTGAGAGGCGGGCGGGGCTCTGGGGCGGGGACTTGGCGCCAGAGAGGCGGGGTCCGTGGGGCAGGGCTTGTGGGTCTCGCAGGCTGGCTGGGGGCGGGGCCCGCGGGGGGGAACTGGACGGTGCGTGTAGGACTCCAGCAGGTGGAAGGCAGAGCTAGAGCAGGGCCGGGGGCGGCCAGATGGGCGGGCCTGAGAGTTGGGTGGGGCTTGTTGATTGAGCAGGAGTTTTACAGGGGCCGAGCTTGGGGCTTAGGCGGGGCGGGGGCTGGTTGCTGGTGGTGGCTTGGAGTAGCCTGAAGTGGCTCCGAATTGGGGTTAGGGCCTTCTGCAGGCATTTCAGACTGCCTTGGAGGAGGTGGGGTGTGTAGCGGGGTCTGCGGAGTAGTAGATCCTGAGGAGCGTTTGTGGAGTCCAGTGGAATGGGCAGGAGTCCGCAGGGGCCTAAGGGATTCGCCCTGTGTGGTAGGTTAGAAGACACTAGCAATTTGCTGATCTTTGAGTTTCTTTCTCTAACCAATCCCCACTTTCTGGTAGGGTTTCTGCGAGGTCTGTTAGGTGTACATCCTGCAGCTTAATGGCTTAAAATGTACTCTCCTTTGATGTGGTCTCTTGGGGCCAATTAGGAGAAAGAGAAATCAACAGTGCAACTGTTTTGATACTGAATATTGACAAGGGTCTTTTTGAATTAAAGAACTAGTCCTGGCCTGGCGTGGTGGCCCACGCCTGTAATCCCAGCACTTTGAGAGGCTGAGGCGGGCAGATCACCTGAGGTTGGGAGTTCGAGACCAGTCTGGCCAACATGGTGAAAACCTGTCTCTTCTAAAAATACAAAAATTAGCCGAGCGTGGTGGCGCATGCTTGTAATCCCAGCTACTCGGGAGGCCGAGACATGAGAATAATTTGAACCTAGGAGGCAGAGGCTGCAGTGAGCCGAGATCGCGCCACTGCACTCCAGCCTGGGGGACAGAGCGAGACTTCGTCTCAAAAAAACAAAAAAAAAAAACTCCTCCAGAAAAAGAAAAAGGAATTGGAGAGAGCTAGGAGCCGGAAGAGTAAGCAGGGACAACGTTCTTGGGAGCGATGCAGAGCAGATGGGCGGGGCCTGTGGTGGGGCGGGGCTTGTGGAAAAGCGTGGTCTGGCGCAAAAACTGTTGGGTCCCGCGAGGAGTGGTGGCATGTAATGCGCATGGGTCTCTGTAGTAGGAGGCAGCTCTGCCAAGTAGGTTGAGGTGGTTATTGAGCAGGGCCTATGTGGGTGGAGCATAGAAGGGGGCGACACCTGCAGAGTGAGTGAATACAGGTTCCTAGATCAGGCCTGCTGAGGCCAAGATGGGCGGAGCCTCGAGGGGCAGGCCTTGGATAAGAGGGCCTTAGGCTGGGTTGGCTGCCAAGTGGGATCACATGGGAAAGGAAGGGGCTGAAGGAAGATATCAATGTAGAGGCGAAGGAAGGCCTGGAACAGAAGGTAGTGTCAATGGTCAAATAGCTGATGCTGGACCGTGCCTGGCAGGGGTGGGACCTGGCGCATTGAGAGCACGGGTCTGCTCAGGGAGCCTTCTAAACGCTTTTCTGTATCTGAGCCTCCCTTTGGGAGACAGAATGTTATAGCAATTCAACTGATGGGCTTTGAACTGGGGTTTGGATTCCAACCCATTCTGTGCCAGTTAATCTCAGTAAAATCCTAGGTGAGGATTCAATGGGATAATATATTCAATGTATATAAAGGGCCTATCACAGGGCTTGGCACAGAGTAGGTGCTTAATAAAGAATGACGATTATAATCCTTGTCTCCGCCACCCCCTCGACAAAGTATCCATTGAGCACCTGGTGTAGGCCACACATTTTCCTTTTTTTGTTGTTGTTGTCATTATTGTTGTTGTTTGAGATGGAATCTTGCTCTGTTGCCCAGGCTGGAGTGCAGTGGCACGATCATGGCTCATTGTGACCTCCACCTCCCGGTTCAAGCAATTCTCCTGCCTCAGCCTCCCAAATAGCTGGGATTACAGGTGCCCACTACCACGCCTGGCTGATTTTTTGTATTTTGAGTAGAGATGGGGGTTTCGCCATGTTGGACAGGCTGGTCTCGAACTCCTGACCTCAAGTGATCCACCCACCTCAGCCTCCCAAAGTGCTGGGATTACAGGCGTGAGCCACCGCACCCGGCCTGGCCACACAGTTTTCAGGGCACTGGGGAATACAGTGGGGACGTTGACAGATGAGGTTTCCACCCTCCCATATCTCACAAGCCTAGTGGGAAACACATCAGTCCATTCATTCGGCTCATTTCCACTCGGTGCCTACTCTGTGCCAGGTTTCCTGCTGGGTCCAGAAAAAGCCCAGAGTACCCGGTTGTGCACTCACCTGCTTCAACTTGGGCTGTCAGGGAAGGGTGTTTAGGAAGAGGTGGTTTCAATCTCCTGGAGGGCAGGGTCTTCTCTGTTATCCAGTGAGTTGAACAGTCCTAAGCATGTAGTAGGTAATCAATAAATATTTGTTTTGTTTTGTTTTTTGAGACGGAGTCTTGCTCTGTCGCCCAGGCTGGAGTGCAGTGGCACGATCTTGGCTCACAGCAAGCTCCGCCTCCCGGGTTTACGCCATTCTCTTGCCTCAGCCTCCCCAGTAGCTGGAACTACAGGCGCCCGCCACATTTTTTGTATTTTTAGTAGAGACGGGGTTTCACCGTGTTAGCCATGATGGTCTCGATCTCCTGACCTTGTGATCCGCCCGCCTCAGCCTCCCAAAGTGCTGGGATTACACGCGTGAGCCACCATGCCCGGCCTATATACTTGTTAAAAGAACAAATGGGCTGGGCGCTGTGGCTCATGCCTGCAATCCCAGCACTTTGGGAGGCTGAGATGGGCGGATCGCAAGGTCAGGAGTTCGAGACTGACCAGTTCGAGACCAGCCTGGCCAACATGGTGAAAACCCATCTATACTAAAAATACAAAAATTAACCAGGCGTTGTGGTGCGCGCCTGTAATCCCACCTACTTGGGAGGCTGAGGCAGGAGAATTGCTTGAATCTGGGAGGCAGAGGTTGCAGTGAGCTGAGATCGTGCCACTGCACTCCAGCCTGGGCGACAGAGCGTGACTCCGTATTGAAATAAAAAAAAAAAAAGAAGAACAAATGATTCAATGGAGAAGAATGAATGAAATTCCTGAGCTGAAAACTGCAAGATGGGTATTAATCAGGAGAGAAAGGTGTTCCAGGCACAGGGAACAGAATATGCAAAAGCCTAAATCCTAAATGTGGGAAGCAGCCTCACCTCTCTGCAACCAGTTCTTTGTCTCATAATCTGCAACTCTGTATCTATCCCTGTCTTTCCAGGCTCAGCCTCACTGTTCTCCATTTCTCTGCAGGCACGGGCGCCCCTTCGTGGCGGCCACAGAAGAACCGCTCCCGGGCGGCGTCGGGTGGGGCGGCGCTGGCCAGTCCTGGCCCAGGCACGGGATCAGGGGCCCCAGCTGGGTCTGGAGGCAAGGAGCGTTCGGAAAACTTGTCCTTGCGGCGTAGCGTGTCGGAGCTTAGCCTTCAGGGGCGGCGGCGGCGGCAGCAGGAGCGGAGACAGCAGGCACTTAGCATGGCCCCAGGGGCAGCCGACGCCCAAATCGGAACTGCAGACCCCGGGGACTTCGATCAGTTGACTCAGTGCCTCATCCAGGCCCCCAGCAACCGCCCCTACTTCCTGCTGCTCCAGGGCTACCAGGACGCCCAGGTAAGCGGCGCCCCAGCCTCGCACGCCCAGAGCCCTATACCCCACCTGTTGGTGGGTGAGCAACAAAACTACAACTCCCAGAAGGCCGAGGGGCGCGCTAGCCTCAGGTACTCTAGTGGGGCGTGGTCCCTCAAGGTTCCAGAGTAGAGATTCACAGGAGAGTAGAGATTCACAGGAGAGTAGAGATTCACAGGAGAGTAGAGATTCACAGAAGAGTAGAGATTCACAGGTGAGATTCACAGGACAGGGAGAGTAGATGGCTGAGAAAGAGTCCACTGGAGAAGGAAATAGGGAATAGTTCACTTTATTCAAAGTTGGAGGAAAGCACTGTCTTCGTTAAGGAGACTCCATTGTAGAAAGAAGATCCCCGCCAGGCGTGCGGCTCACTCTCATAATCCCAGCACTTTGGGAGGCCAAGGTGGAAGAATTGCTCGAGGCCAGAAGTTCGAGACAAGCCTGGACAACATAGTGAGATCCTTTCTCTACCAAAAATTAGGCCGGGCGCAGTGGCTCACGCCTGTAATCCCAGCACTTTGGGAGGCCAAGGGGGTGGATCACCTGAGGTTGGGAGTTCAAGACCAGCCTGACCAACATGGAGAAACCCCGTCTCTACTAAAAATACAAAATTAGCCAGGTGTGGTGGCGCACGCCTGTAATCCCAGCTACTCAGGAGGCTGAGGCAGGGGAATTGTTTGAACCCGGGGGGCAGAGGTTGCGGTGAGCTGAGATCATTCCATTGCACTCCAGCCAGGGAGACAGAGCAAGACTCCATCTCAAAAAAAAAAAAAAAAGCCGGGCGTGGTGGTGTGCACCTGTGGTCCCAGCTACTCGGGAGGCTGAGGCAGAAGTATCTCTTGAGCTCAGGAGGTCGAGGCTTCAGTGAGCTATGATGGCACCACTGTACCATCACCAGCCTGGGTGACACACAAAGGCCCTGTCTCTAAAATAAATTTTTTTTTAATAAACTTTTTTTTTCTTTTTTGTCGGAGTCTCTCTCTCTGTCGCCCAGGCTGGAGTGCAGTGGCGCGATCTCGGCTCACTGCACGCTCTGCCTCCTGGGTTCACGCCATTCTCCTGCCTCAGCCTCCCGAGTAGCTGGGACTACAGGCGCCCGCCACCACGCCTGGCTAATTTTTTTGTATTTTTAGTAGAGACGAGGTTTCACCGTTTAGCCAGGATGGTCTCGATCTCCTGACCTCGTGATCCGCCCGCCTCGGCCTCCCAAAGTGCTGGGATTACTGGCATAACCCACCGCTCCCAGCCTAAAATTTTTTTTAAATAAAAATTTTTTTAAAAGAAAGATCGCCTTGGAAATATCTATTTCTTGAATCTATTTCTTGAGAAGGAGTAACGGGAGTCCACCTTCTAGGGCAGGGAAGTCGTTTGGTGCCTGGGATCATGTTCTGGATAAGCCTGTGTTTTCTTCGTAGGAGTGCACTGGCTCCCCCGACTCTCCTGTTTTTTTTTTTTTTTTTTTTTTTTTGAGACGGAGTCTCACTCTGTCACCCAGCCGGACTGCAGTGGTGCGATCTTGGCTCACTACAACCTCTGCCTCCCACATTCAAGCAATTCTCCTGCCTCGGCCTCCTGAGTAGCTGGGATTATAGGCGCCTGCCACGATGCCCAGCTAAATTTTGCATTTTTAGTAGAGACAGGGTGTCACCGTGTTGGCCAGGCTGGTCTCTGAACTCCTGACCTCAAGTGATCCACCTGCCTCGGCCTCCCAAAGTGCTGGGATTACAGGTGTGAGCCACCGCGCCTGGCCAGCACTGACCCATTTTTAGAAGGTGATGCTTTACATTGGAACAATTTGACCACTATTGATGGAGGCAGGTGGTATTGATCCTTCTATCTATTTTACATAGCTGGGTACCAATAGAACTTGATTGGTACAAAAGAGAAAGAAAGGATTGGTGGTTGAGGATCAGTGGGAAGTTACTGCATTAATAGAAATGTAACATGTTGTCTGGGCACAGTGGCTCACTCCTGTAATCCCAGCACTTTGGGAAGCCGAAACAGGAGGATCACTTGAGACTAGAAGTTTGGGACCAGCCTGGGCAACAGTGAAATCTCGTCTCTACAAAAAAGGACGAAAAATTACCCAGATGTAGTGGCACCTATCTGTAGTGTCAGTTACTCAGGAGGCTGAGGCAGGAGGATCCCCTGAGCCCAGGGAGGTCTAGGCTGTAGTAAGCCTAGATCACACCACTGCACTCCAGCAGGGAGAGTGAGTAATGTGTTATTGGAAAGATTCATTTATGAGCAGATATCGATTGAATTATCCTTATGGTGTGGCCAACCAATGGTTAACAATGGTACAGCCAAGCTAAACAAGTACAGCTGGGACCAATGGCAAAACCTTGTCTGTATAAAAAATGAAAAACAAAAAGAAGGTGGTGTAGCTTATTCGACAGTTCCATTTTTACGGTCACAGAAAGATCCAGTTGGGTTAGGCAGCTTGACTGTGTATATGGGTGAGAAGGTAAGACTCTCTTCAGGAAAGAGCTTGTATGGAAGAATTCATTCCTCCTTGTGGGGGCAAGGAGATGGGGAGAGCTCACTGTAGTAAGAGGATTGCATATATCATAACAGCCATTCCTCTAGACAAGGCTGGAGAACACGAGGGTCTCTTTTGGGAAGGTGGTCAAATTGGAAGGACATATTCTTCCAGGTGGCAATTCGTCTGTATAAAAAACGAAAAACAGGCCAGGTGCGGTGGCTCATGCCTGTAATCCCAGCACTTTGGGAGGCTGAGGCAGGCAGATCACGAGGTCATGAGATCGAGACCATCCTGGCTAACATGGTGAAACCCCGTCTCTACTAAAAATACAAAAATTAGCTGGGCGAGGTGGCACCTGTAGTCCCAGCTACTCAAGAGGCTAAGGCAGAAGAATGATGTGAAGCCAGGAGGCGGAGCTTGCAGTGAGCGGAGATCGCACCACTGCACTCCAGCCTGGGCGACAGAGCGAGACTCCATCTTAAAAACAACAACAACAACAACAACAACGAAAAACAAAAATTAGCCAGGTGTGGTGGTGTAGGCCTGTAATTCTAGCTACTTGAGAGGCTGAGGTAGGAGGATCACTTGAGCCCAGGAGGTGGAGTCTGCAAGTCTGCAGTGAACCAAGATAATGCCACTGCACTCCAGTATGATGACAGAGTGAGAGACCCTGTCTCAAAAAAAGAAAAAAAGAGAGAAAAAAAGAGGTTTCATTTGAATTGTTCATTCCTTGGAGGCAGGAATACCAGGTGAATCTATTGTAGGAATTCATTTGGGTTTGTCGATTCATGGAGTGGCTGTGATGTGAAAGTTCATTGTAGGTGCCGAGAAAGCATCCCTTCCTGGGTTAGGGAGCAGGAGAGCCCATTGTAGAAAGAGGGCTTTTATTTTGGGTCGTCCCATTCCTTCAGACAGGAATGAAGAACAGGAGATTCTACCTTCAGAAGGTGGTAAGACTGGAAAGGCCCATTTTTCTACAAGGGTAGATGAGCAAATCTTTTGGAGGTAGGAGTCTTTTTGGAAACATCCATTCATGGGGTAGGGGTAATGGTAGAATTTAGTGTAGAAGGGGGATCTATGCATGTCAAGATGCCTGTTGTCTCAGACATGGTTGGTGAATGGAAGGGGGTCAGATTGAGTGGTTCTACATTTATGGATTGGAGATGAGAGTCCATTTTTTAGGACGAGGTCTTCTGGAATGCCTGTCTTCATTTGATAAATGAGATGGAACACTCCATGGTAAGAAAAGGTTGTCCGTGAAGGCATTTATTTATACGTGGAGTGACCAGAAGAGCCCACCATATGGAGATCCTTTTGGAGATGCCCTTTTCGGGGACTGGAATATTGAGAACATCCATTGATGGAAGGGGGATTATCTCTTTGAAATCCTCCGTTAGGGGAGTGGGAGTACTAGGTGAGTCCATTGTAGGAGTATGTCTCTTTGGAAGTGAGATCATCATGGTGTGGGAAATGGGTAAGTCCACTGTAGAAAGGGGGTCTCCTTAGAAGTGCGCACTCAGGGGAAGAAGAAATTGGAGGAAACTTTTGTTCCAAGGGAACCTCTCTCTTTTTTTTTTTTTTTTTTTTTTTGGAGACAGAATTTTGCTCTTGTTGCCCAGGCTGGAGTGCAATGGCACGATCTCGGCTCACTGCAACCTCCACCTCCCAGGTTCAAGCGATTTTCCTGCCTCAGCCTCCCGAGTAGCTGGGATTATAGGCATGAGCCACCTTGCGCGGCTAATTTTGTATTTTTAGTAGAGAGAGGATTTCTCCATGTTGGTCAGGCTGGTCTCAAACTCCCTACCTCAGGTGATCCGCCCACCTTGGTCTCCACTGCACCCGGCCTCTTTTTTTTGAGTCTCACTCTGTTGCCCAGGCTGGAGTGCAGTAGTGTGATCTTGGCTCATTGCAACCTCTGCCTCCTGGGTTCAAGCGATTCTTGTGCCTCAGCCTCCCAAGTAGCTGGGACTACAGTCATGCACTGCCATGCCTGGCTAATTTTTGTATTTTTAGTAGAGACCGGTTTCACCATGTCTGGTCTTGAACTCTTGACCTCAGGTGATTCGCCTGCTTCAGCCTCCCAAAGTGTTGGGATTGCAGGTGTCAGCCACTATGCCCCGTCCAAAGGAATCTCTTTAAAAGTACCCATTCATTGCTTTAGGAATATTGAGAAAAACTATTATTGGAAGGGGAAATAAATCTGGAAGCCTTTATCATGGTGGGGTGGGGGTGAAATAATGGACAGGTGGGACCAGGGATGGGGAAAAGGAGATTTCCTTGGAAAGGTCCATTCTTTGAGGGTGAGGGTAGCTGGACAGTTCATTTTAGAAATTGGGATCTCCTTGGAAGCATCTAATGCTTGAGGGAAAGAAATGGTAGAGCCCACATTAAGAAATGGGTCTCCAGCTGGGCACGGTGGCTCACGCCTGTAATCCCAGCACTTTAGGAGGCCAAGGCAGGCGGATCACAAGGTCAAGAGATCGAGACCATCCTGGCCAACATGGTGACCCTGTCCCTACTAAAAGTACAAAAATTAGCTGGGCGTGGTGGTGCGCGCCTGTAGTCTCAACTACTCGGGAGGCTGAGGCATGAGAATCGCTTGAACCCGGGAGGGGGAGGTTGGAGTGAGCCGAGATCGTGCCACTGCACTCCAGCCTGGCAACAGAGCATGACTCTGTCTCAAAAAAAAAGGGGGGGTCTTCTTGTACATAGCTGGTCTTCGGGATGGGCATTATGGGACCATCCACCATACAAAGTACCTGGGAAGAGTCCACTCAGTGGCGGTGGGGGTGCTTAGAGAGTCCTTTGAGATCCCAGATCTCCTTGGAGTGTTTATTGAAAGTCGGTGGGGGGCCGGGCGCGACAGTTCACGCCTGTAATCCCAGCACTTTGGGAGGCCAAGGTAGGTGGATCACCTGAGATCAGGAGTTTAAGACCAGCCTGGTCAACATGGTGAAAACCTTTCTCTACTAAAAATACAAAAATTAGCCGGGTGTGGTGGTGGGTGCCTGTAATCCCAGCTACTCAACAGACTGAGGCAGGAGAATTGCTTGAACTCAGGAGGCAGAGGTTGCAGTGAGCAGAGATCGTGTCACTGGACTCCAGCCTGGAGGACAGAGCGAGACTCCATCTAAAAAAAAGAAAAAAGAAAAAAAAAGTTGGTGGGAATAGGAGAGTTGTTGTAGAAAACAGAGAAAACAGATCTGAAGATCTGTACTGAACTGATGTCCTTAGTGCATCCTCGTTTCCCCTCCAGGACTTTGTGGTGTATGTGATGACGAGAGAGCAGCACGTGTTTGGTCGAGGTGGGAACTCGTCGGGCCGCTGCGGGTCCCCAGCTCCCTATGTGGACACCTTCCTCAACGCCCCGGACATCCTGCCGCGTCACTGCACAGTGCGCGCGGGCCCTGAGCACCCGGCCATGGTGCGCCCGTCCCGGGGCGCCCCAGTCACGCACAACGGGTGCCTCCTGCTGCGGGAGGCTGAGCTGCACCCGGGCGACCTCCTGGGGCTGGGCGAGCACTTCCTGTTCATGTACAAGGACCCCCGCACTGGGGGCTCGGGGCCTGCGAGGCCGCCGTGGCTGCCCGCGCGCCCCGGGGCCACGCCGCCGGGCCCTGGCTGGGCCTTCTCCTGTCGCCTGTGCGGCCGCGGCCTGCAGGAGCGCGGCGAGGCACTGGCCGCCTACCTGGACGGCCGTGAGCCAGTCCTGCGCTTCCGGCCGCGCGAGGAGGAGGCACTGCTGGGCGAGATCGTGCGCGCCGCAGCCGCCGGCGCGGGAGACCTGCCGCCCCTCGGGCCCGCCACGCTGCTGGCGCTGTGCGTGCAGCATTCCGCCCGTGAGCTGGAGCTGGGCCACCTGCCGAGACTGCTGGGCCGCCTGGCCCGGCTCATCAAGGAGGCCGTCTGGGTGAGCGCCCCCCAATCGCCGTCCAACCCCACCAGCGCCCCAAGTCCCTTCTCCAGCCTCCCCGCCCCACCTTCAACCCTTTTCATAGCTGAGCTGGATGAAACTACTGTTCCCATGACGCCTCGGGAAGGATTTGAGGTTTTGGGGTTTTTTGTTTTGTTTTTTGTTTTTTTTTTTCTGCCTCCGGGGTTCAAATGATTCTTTTGCCTCAGCCTCCCGAGTAGCTGGGATTGCAGGCGCCTGCCAGCACGCCCAGCTAATTTTTTGTATTTTTAGTAAGATGGGGTTTCACCATATTGGCCAGGCTTGTCTGGAACTCCTGACCTCGTGGTTCACCCGCCTCGGCCTCCCAAAGCGCTGGGATTACAGGTGTGAGCCACCACACCCGGCGTTTTGGGGTTATTAAGCAAGCCCCGCCCCCCCCATAGAATGCTGGGAGATGTAGACCACTGCACTTAAAGGGAAGCCCAAACTCACCTTAGGAGAGCTCACCTAAGCACGAACTCACCTTAGGAAGAAACCATTATGGGAGATAGTGGGGGAGAGATCCCACTGGATGTGAAGTTGAGAGAGATCAGTGTGAGAATTCACCGCAGCCCATTGGGCTTGGAGCTTGGATAGCAGTGAGCGAGTTCATTCTTGGAGGCGAGGAAGCACAAAGCCACTGGACCTACAGATGGAAGTTCCAGAAAGAAACCAATCAGAATCGGGGAAACGTTCCATCCTATTGAGCTAGGGCCTAACCAGAGAGGTTTAAGGAGTTTCTTGGGGGAAAAAATTGGAGAAGAGGACCTGAAGGAGCTAGACCACGCATAACCATAGGGTGTGTGTGTTTTAAAAAGTTAAGGAGAGACCATTCTAAAGCTTGTGGGATTTGAATTTGTCTCAAGAGCCAGGCGTGGTGGCTCATGCCTGTAATCCCAGCAGTTTGGGAGGCCAAGACGGGCAGATCACCTGAAGTCGGGAGATCAAGACCATCTGGCTAACATGGTGAAACCCCGTCTCTACTAAAAATACAAAAAATTAGCCGGGCGTGGTGGCACATGCCTGCAATCCCAGCTACTTGGGAGGCTGAGGCAGGAGAATCGCTTGAACCTGGGAGGCAGAGGTTGCAGTGAGCCAAAATTGAGCCATTGCACCCCAGCCTGGGCAACAACAGGGAAACTCCATCTCAAAAAAAAAAAAGAATCTGTATGAAGAGTGAAGGCCGGTTGCAGTGGCTCATGCCTGTAATCCTAGTTCTTTGGGAGGCCAAGGTGGGAGGATCATTTGAGCTCAGGAGTTGGAGACCACCCGGGGCAACATAGTGAGACCCCATCTCTAAGAAAAGTAGGACCAGTCTCTATGAGAATTGTGCTTCTAGAAAAACCAGAGTATTAACTCTTAAGCCCCTCAGTGGATCCCCCTCACCTTGATTCTGATCTTACTGTTCCACAGGAAAAGATTAAGGAAATTGGAGACCGTCAGCCAGAAAAGTAAGAGAAATTCTGAGCAGAGCGGTCTGGAGGGATGCAGGGGTTGGGTTTTGCATCTAGTTCTGTGTTCACCCCATGCATGTCTCAGTGCAAGTTTCTGCTTCTCCTTGCACTCAACTTTTCCAGCTGCACAATGGGGGTTGGTCTTGCTGTCCCACTTAAGACTTAGATCTTGGGGTTTGTAAACTATGAAGAGGGTTGGGCAGGGATCACAAATTCCTTCCTCTTTTTCAAGCCACCCTGAGGGGGTCCCCGAGGTGCCCCTAACTCCTGAAGCTGTGTCTGTGGAGCTGCGGCCACTCATGCTGTGGATGGCCAACACCACGGAGCTGCTTAGCTTTGTGCAGGAGAAGGTGCTGGAAATGGAGAAGGAGGCTGACCAAGAGGGTGAGCTCTGAACCAGGCTCAGGCTTGTCCAAGTCTCCCATCATGCCCTGCACCTGGGGACCTGGGCTCCTGGCTGCCAACTTCTGGTTCTCCCTCTTAACCCCAAGCCTGTCCTCAGACCCACAGCTCTGCAATGACTTGGAATTATGTGATGAGGCCATGGCCCTCCTGGATGAGGTCATCATGTGTACCTTCCAGCAGTCTGTCTACTACCTCACCAAGGTTGGCCCTTGCCTCTTGCTTCCTGTTTGACATAGCGTCACTTCCTGTTTCACGTAATATCACTTCCTGTTTGTGGTAACATCACTTCTTGTTTGAACTACACTGTGTGGCTCTGATGTCACTATTTGACTCAAGATTTTCTGCTTCTCTGACATGACATCCCATCTCACCCAAGGACTTTGCTGTTCTGACACCACTTATTTGAGCTTACATCACTTCCTGCCTTCCAGCTTCTTTTCCTTTGTAATCATCACCTGGGCAAACGCGGTGGCTCACGTCTGTAATTCCGGCACTTTGGGAGGTTGAGGTGGGTGGATCACCTGAGGTCAGGAGTTTGAGATCAGCCTGGCCAACATGGTGAAACCCCATCTCTACTAAAAATACAAAATTAGCCAGGCATGGTGGCCTGCGCCTATAATCTCAGCTATTGGAGAGGCTGAGGCACAAGAATCACTTGAACCTGGGAGGTGAATGTTGCAGTGAGCCAAGATTACTTCATGACACTGCACTCCAGCCCGGGAGATGGAGCGAGACTCTGTCTCAAAAAATTAAAATAAAGCCAGATGCACTGGCTCATGCCTGTAATCCCAGCACTTTGGGAGGCCAAGGTGGGCAGATTGCGAGGTCAGGAGTTTGAGACCAGACTGACCAACATGGTGAAACCCCGTCTCTACTAAAAATACAAAAATTAGCTGGGTATGGTAGCGCGTGCGTGTAATCCCACCTACTCAGGAGGCTGAGGGAGAAGAATCGCTTGAACCCAGGAGGCGGAGGTTGCAGTGAGCTGAAATCACACCACTGCACTCCAGGGTGACAGAGACAGACTCCATCTCAAAAAAGTAAAATAAAATAAAACAAAATTTAAAAAAAAAGTAATCATCACCACTTTTGACAGGCTGACCTCACTACCTGGTAACATCACCATTACCACCTTCTGAATCTCCCACTTTCTAAGTCTACTCTTCAGTCACTGTTAAGTTTCATATATAATAGACAGATAAATGATTGATAGATAGCTAGAGATCAAATAGTGCCAGGAACTGTGATTTAAACTGAAGATCCTCTTTCATCAGGCCCCACGTCCTTCGCTTGCTGACCTCACTTCCTACAGCTCTGAATTCACTTCCCTTTCAGAACGACAGATCTTTTTCTCTGAGTGCCCTTCCTGGAAGGGCCTGCTTTCTGCCCCAGTTTCCCCACCACTACCCTTGACCTTAACACCGCTTCTTGGCATTCTCAGGGTTTCTGGCTTATGGTGGGCCTGATGCCCTATGTGCAAGAATGAGAGAGGATCTTTTGGGACAGATAACTATCAGTCTCTAAGTTCCTCTAGCAGGCTGGATTGTGAAGCCTTTTCCTCCTTCACTTCCTGTACATTCCTGCCAAGTGTGCGTTTATTTCTTCTGTTTCTGACCTCATTTCCTGTCCTTGGCCTGATCTCATTTTCCACTGGCAAACTGCCATCCCACTCCCACTTCCTGACTCTCCATTCTTTTTCTTTCCTTCGGGAATTCGGGATGAATAATCCTTGACTGAAAGGGAACTCTTTGTCCAGTATCCTTTGTCCTCCTTGAGCTCTCTGCTGAGAACTACAAGTCCCACAATGCACAAGAGGTGATCTTAAAATACTCAAGAAACTTATACACCCTTCTACCAAGTAGGGATTTGCTCATGCAGGCCCTTTGGGTGTTGACTGTAGAATGGACTACAACTCCCAGAAGACTTTGGTGGAGCTCCCCACTATCTTCATGCTCTATTACCCTGAAGCTTCCTGGGAGTTGTAGTCCAATCACTTGTTTCCACTTCTCTATTTCCTCAGACTCTGTATTCAACGCTGCCTGCTCTCCTGGATAGTAACCCTTTCACAGCCGGTGCAGAGCTGCCGGGGCCTGGTGCGGAGCTGGGGGCCATGCCTCCAGGATTGAGACCTACCCTGGGCGTGTTCCAGGCAGCCTTGGAGCTGACCAGCCAGTGCGAGCTACACCCTGACCTCGTGTCTCAGACTTTTGGCTACTTGTTCTTCTTCTCCAACGCATCCCTTCTCAACTCGCTGATGGAACGAGGTGAAGGTTGGCTGGGAGCTGTCAGGGAGGTAAAGACAGGAGCCACTGAGACTCAGGTCAAATTAGACACACCACGGGCTCAAGCCTCACCTTTGGGTACCCTGGAGAACAAGCTCCAGATCCCAGGCTGAAGGATACGAACAGTCTGGGAGGCAGGAGGACAGAGTCCAGCCAACCAACTGCCTCTCATACCTTTAATGCCCACAGGTCAAGGCCGGCCTTTCTATCAATGGTCCCGAGCTGTTCAAATCCGAACCAACCTGGACCTTGTCTTGGACTGGCTACAGGGAGCTGGGCTGGGCGACATTGCCACTGAGTTCTTCCGGAAACTCTCCATGGCTGTGAACCTGCTCTGTGTGCCCCGCACTTCCCTGCTCAAGGTGACTGCTGGTCAGCTGTACCTGACCCCTGACCTCTGACTCCTCAACCCCCCTCAGCCACCTTCTATATTCAGCTCACCGTTGGAGCTCCCCTTGAACCCTATGCCATCCCCAGCCCCAGCTCAGACACTGTAGGTAACACATTGGCAGGTAGAAGGAAGCCAGCACCAACAATGACTAAACTCAGCTGTGTCTGAATCCTGGTGGAACTTATTAAAAATAGTTTCCAGGCCAGGCGCAGTGGCTCACGCCTATAATCCCAACACTTTGGGAGGCCTAAGTAGGTGGATCACTTGAGGCCAGGAGTTTGAGACCAGCCTGGCCAACATGGCGAAACCCTGTCTCTACTAAAAATACAAAAATTAGCCAGGCTTGGTGGCGCACGCCTGTAATCCTGTTTACTCTGGAGGCTGAGGGAGGAGAATCGCTGGAACCTGGGAGGCAGAAGCTGCAGTGAGCCAAGATTGCACCATTGCACTCCAGCCGGGGCGACAGAGCGAGACCCCGTCTCCAGAAAAAAAAAAAAAGTTTCCAGGGTCCCTCACTCAGACATGCTGAGTCAGAAAGTGTGGTATGAGACCAAGGAACATGATGATTAAAACATTCATTGAACATGAACTACCTGCCAGGCACACTGTTTAGCACTTCTAGTTTAATGCTGACAAAGCCCCATCGAAGTAGGTGACTGACTATTTTTCGGATGAGGAAACAGAATCAGGTAGGACAGTTCGCTTGATTTCACTTATTTTTCCTTTTTTTTTTTTTTTTTGAGACGGAGTCTCACTCTGTCACCCAGGCTGGAGTGCAATGGCATGATCTCGGCTCATTCCAACCTCCGCCTCCTGGGTTCAAGCGATTCTCCTGCCACAGCCTCCTGAGTAGCTGGGATAACAGGCACGTGCTACCATGCCCAGCTAACTTTTGTAATTTTAGTAGAGACAGGGTGTCACCTTGTTGGGCAGACTGGTCTTGAACTCCTGACCTCAGGGGATTCGCCTGCCTTGGCCTCCCAAAGTGCTGGGATTACAGGCGTGAGCCACCGTGCCTGGCCAATTTCAATTATTTTTATTTTCCTTTCTTTTTAAATATCTTACAAAAACGGTCCCCCATAGACATTTATTTATTTATATCAAATGTTTATAATGGGCTGGGCATAGTGGCTTATGCCTGTAATGCCAGGAATTTGGGAGGCCAAGGTGGGAGGACTGCTTGAGCCCAGGAGTTTGACACCAGTTGGCAACATACGGGAGACACCATCTATACCAAAAATTTTAAAAATTAGCCAGGTGTGGTGGCACACGTCTGTGGTCCCAGCCACTCCAGAAGCAGAGGTGGAAGGACTGCTTGAGCCCAGGAGGTTGAGGCTGCAGTGAGCCACAGTCATGCCACTGCACTCCAGCATGGGTGACAAAGCAAGACCCTGTCTCAAAACAATAAGAAAGTTTACCATGCATTTAATAAACCCCAGGCAGCGTTCCAAGTACTTTACAATTCTGCCATATTGCATCCTCATACCAACTCTATTAGATAGTTCCTGTTCTCCAAATTTAGGGATGAGGAGACTAGGGGATGGTGACCTGCTGGAAGGTAATAACTGACCCACCTGGGATTTTTGAACTCAGGCAGTCTAGGTGGAGTCTGTGATGCTAAGCACATTGATGGTTCTGACGTCAGCTACAGCAGGTGTAGACATTGTAAAACAGATATAGAGTGGCCACCATAGAATAATGAATCCCAACTGGGCGCAGTGGCTCATGCCTGTAATCCTAGCACTTTGAGAAGTTTGAGACCAGCCTGGGCAGCACAGTGAGATCCCGTCTCTACAAAAAATTAACCAGGTGTGGTGGTGTATGCCTGTAGTCTCAGCTACTCTGGAGGCTGGGGCCAAGGATCACTCGAGCCCAGGAGTTTGAAGCTGCAGCAAGCCATGATCGCGCCACTGCACTCCAGCCTGGGCAACAGAATGAGGCCCTGTCTCTTTAAGGACAAAAAAAAAAAAAATCCCCAAGTACCATCACCAGATTCAATAATATAAACGAATGGCCAATCTTATTTATTTCCACCCCACTCATTTCCTGTCTCCTCAGTTATCCTGAGGCAAATCACATTTTTAAAAATTGCTGGGAGCACACCCTTCCCCACCATCACTTTAGTGATAAACAGACTTCACAGTGCCCGGAAGACACTGCAGAGATGCCATTATCTTCCCGCCACACCCACACCCCTTATGGAAGCCCTTCCATTTCATTTCTCGACTGCCCCATAATGACCATCAACCTCTCACCTGGTCTTCCCACCAGGCTTCATGGAGCAGCCTAAGAACCGACCACCCCACCTTGACCCCCGCCCAGCTGCACCATCTGCTCAGCCACTACCAGCTGGGCCCTGGCCGTGGGCCGCCAGCCGCATGGGACCCTCCCCCTGCAGAGCGGGAGGCTGTGGACACAGGTGAGGAGCAATGGGATACAGCATTGGGGCTGTCAGCTTTCTTCTTCATTTTTTTTTTTGAGACGGAGTCTCGCCCTGTCACTCAGGCTGGAGTGCAATGGCGCGATCTCGGCTCACTGCAACCTCTGCCTTCCGGGTTCAAGCGATTCTCCTGCCTCAGCCTCCCGAGTAGCTAGGATTACAGGTGCGCGCCACCATGCCTGGCTAATTTTTTGTATCTTTAGTAGAGACGGGGGTTTCACCGTGTTGGCCAGGCTGGTCTCGAACTCCTGACCTCGTGATCCGCCCGCCTCGGCCTCCCAAAGTGCTGGGATTACAGGCGTGAACCACCGCACCTTTCTTCTTTTCTCAGGATCTTGGAATCCAGATCCCCAGTTTCCTTCTAACCCCAGATTCCCCTCCACCAGGACATAAGTGCAGGACCCAGCCCCTTACCCCGTCAAGATACAGGAGTTCAAGCCCCCAGCTCCCTTTATTCTCTGGGGTTCGCATCCCTAGTCCATTCCCTCCACCAGCCACCCACCCACCACCCCTAAGAGTCCAGGTCTCGGGACTTTCACTCCCCTGAACTTGACTCCTCCACCTTTAGGAATCTGTAAGGCAAGTTCCCAGCTCTTTCTCAGGGATTTGGGAAGCCGTTTCCCAGGCAACGGTGGCCTTCCATCGTATGAACTACAACTTCCATCATGCCCAGGGGCTCCTAGAGTAGAGTGTGAACGGACCCCGCCCCATGAGTTGCTGGGGTTTGTAGTTTTTTTCTTCCTTTGGGTGTGACGCAGCCTCGGCTCTCCCCGATGCAAACTACCTCACTCCCACTTTCAGACTCTAACCGCGCCTTCTTTGGCCTCACAGGGGACATCTTCGAAAGCTTCTCCTCGCACCCGCCCCTCATCCTCCCCCTGGGGAGCTCGCGCCTGCGCCTCACTGGTCCAGTGACGGACGACGCCTTGCACCGTGAACTCCGTAGGCTCCGCCGCCTCCTCTGGGATCTGGAGCAGCAGGAGCTGCCAGCCAATTATCGCCATGGGCCTCCCGTGGCCACGTCTCCTTGAGAACCAATATCAAACGAGCGCGCGAACCTTGAAATGTCACGGGCTTCTACTGACAGGAGCCCGCCTGAGCGCAGAGCTTTCTGGGAGTTGTAGTTCTTATCCCGCGTGGAATGTTGGGAGATTGAGTTTTCGGGAAGTAGCGGATGGGACGGTGGGAGCATGGGCTTAGGATGTGAATGCCAGGGAGCAATAAAGGTATCTGTGGTATCGGCAGCGCCTCGATTGTTGTTAAGACTCAGGGGGCGCTAATGATGATTTTCTGCAGAACAAGGTTGCAGGGCCCTTGTCTGGGCCCCTGCCGAGTCTGAGGAGGTATTTATAGCCACGGCCTTGGCTCGCCCTTTTGCATGTAATCCAACCCAAGAGCACAGGAGCCTCCCACACCCCTCAGAACACGGCCCTAAGCTTGCTCTGCCGATTATAAGGCCCTCAGTCCTTCCAGTGGGAACCAGCGATGTCTCCCCCCAAATCCATACTCCAGCCCCCTCCTCCCTCAGACCCAGGAATCTGAGTCCCCAGACCCCTCTGGACCTTTTTGCCTGCCGTGCACACCGCCAAATCCCAACACCTCTGTCCCTGTTCCCAACACCCCAGAGTCCCCTGCCTCTTTTTCTTCAAACCCAGGACTCCAGGTCCCCATCTCTCTCCTAGCTTGGATCCAGGAATCTGGGCCCCAGTTTGAACTTTTCACTCCCCTGAACTTGATTCCAGTTGCTGCGTCAGGGAAAAAGTAGGCGACAGGTGGCACCTGCCGGTAGGGCCGGGACACGACCACCTGCCGCTGCTGCTCACCCGGCGCCCCTCTCCAGGCACCTGCTTCTGTCAGTCGGCCTGCCACCGCTCCACCCGACCTCACAGCCCCAGGACGTGCAGGAGGAGCGAGCCGGGGAACCCTGACTTCCCCCCTCCCACCCCCTAGCATCCCCTCAGGACGGCTCAGGCCCTCCCAGCGGGTGCTCCCGCCCCATCTCAGGGTCCCCGGCGGGGCTCCCGTCACACCCCAGGAAGGTGGGTTGGAGGCGGTTCCAGGCTGGTGGGGCGGAGCCTGTGGTGTCCAGCCTCGGCCTCTAGACTCAACCCGCCCCAGAGCACAGCTTCGCCGAGCCCACCTGGTGAGAAGCCCCTGGGGTGGACGGCGGGGGGGGGGGGGGGGGAGGCACACTCCTCAACGGTTCTATCCCCTCTCTGGTCCCAGTCCCTTCCCCAGAGGCCCTGGTGGCTGACACCCTACTCACTCCTTCTCAGATGCAGGTCACAGGGACCCTTCTATTCAGAAACCTGTCAGGGCTCTGTTCCCCTCTCCACCCAGGATCTTGGATTCTCATCTCCTTAGAGTATTGAGTTCCAGCCCTTAACCTCCTTCTCCTTCAAGATTCCAGACTCCAGGCCCTGCTGCTTCCTCCCTTTCCTAGACACAGGGGTCCCAACCCACAATCCCTTCCTCCTCAGCACTCAGGAGTCCCAGATTCCAGGTCCCTCCCCTCCCAGGATCCCAGAGTTGAGGCCCTCAGCCCCTGTCTTTCAGACCAGGGGGCTGGGTCCCCAGCTTCCTCCTCCCTCAGAGCAAGGTGTCCGGGTCTGCAGCCCCCTCCTCTACAGCCCCTGGGATCCGGAAGTTAGGGCCCAAGGCTGCTCCTATTCCCACCTCCCTCGGGCGCTTTCCCTGCTGAATTCACTCTCAGGGGCAGCCTCCTGACCTCCACTCTGAGCCAGCCCTCTTTGGGGCCCCTACCCTGCCCCCTCTCCGTCCAGGTCCCCATCCCGGCCTTGGCAATGACCCTGGCGGCTTCCTCCCAGCGTTCCCAAATCATTCGCTCCAAGTTCCGATCTGGTGAGAGAGGGCTGTCTTCATGTGTGGGGGATGGGATCCTGAGAATGCTGTACTCTGGGGTGGGAAGGGAGGGGTGGTAGGACCCATGAGGCCTGTGTTTTTTGTGCAAAAGGTCATGTTGCGTAAGGGAGGCCCAAGCACAGGGGTCCAGCTGTGGTGGATCAACGAGTGTGCAAATGGCTAGTACCACGCTCACGGGGGGACCAATGGGGATTGGAGGCCAGAGGTAGGCGTGCAGAGGGTTCAAGCACTGAAGAGAAACAAAAGCTTACACTGGCACACATGCAGGGGCAGAAGAGCAGAGGAGGGACTTCAGAGGACCAGTGTGGGGGTTTGGGTGAGGGGACAATGAGCTGTCAAGCTGTGAAAGTGTCAAAGGTCTTGTTTTAGTTCCCAGGGCAGGCAAAAAGTCTGCAAGTATAGTCAGGCATGGTGGCACATGCCTGTAATCCCAGCTACTTGGGAGGCTGAGGCAGGAGAATAGCTTGAACCCGAGAGGAGGAGGTTGTGGTGAGCCGAGATCACGCCATTTGCACTCCAGCCTGGGCAACAAGAGCCAAACTCCATCTCAAAAAAAAAAAAAAAAAAAATTGTGCAAGTGTTTCGAACTACAGATCAGTTCCTAAGAAGGCAAAGGGTACTTGAGTGTGCACGTGAGTGTGCCTATGTGGTTGGATGGGTACAAAGTCACCAGAAATCAAAGAGCAAGGAGTGTACAAAAAGGCGCATATGTCCAGAGAAGAGCAGAAATGTGCAAAGAGAGATCCTTGCTCCCAAACTGGGGGACAAACCCTGACTGCACATAAGATAGTTAACATTCATCCAGGCGGGGCACGGTGGCTCATGCCTGTAATCCCAGCACTTCGGGAGGCCAAGGCAGGTGGATCACCTGAGGTCAGGAGCTCAAGACCAGCCTGGCCAACATGGCGAAACCCTGTCTCTACTAAAAATACAAAAAAATGATGCCGGGCAAGGTGGCTGACGCCTGTAGTCCTAGCACTTTGCGAGGCTGAGGTGGGCAGATTGCCTGAGCTCAGGAGTTCGAGACCAGCCTGGGCAACATGGTGAAACCCCATCTCTACTAAAATACAAAAAATTAGCCGGGCATGGTGGCATGTGCCTGTAGTCCCAGCTACTGGGGAGGCTGAGGCAGGAGAATTGCTTGAACCCAGGAGGTGGAGGTTGCAGTGAGCCGAGATCACGCCACTGCACTCCAGCCTGGGTGACAGAGAGATACTCTGTCTCAAAAAAAAAAAAAAAAAAAAAAATTAGCTGGGTGTGGTGGTGAGCACCTGTAATCCCAGCTACTTGGGAGGCTAAGGCAGGAAATCGCTTGAACCTGGGAGGCAGAGGTTGCAGTGAGCCGAGATCATGACATTGTCCTCAAGCCTGGGTGACAGAGCAAGACTCTGTCTCAAAAAAAAAAAAGAGGACTAGGCGCGGTGGTTCACGCCTGTAATCCCAGCACTTTGGGAGGCCGAGGAGGGCGGATCACCTGAGGTCGGGAGTTCAAGACCAGCCTGACCAACATGGAGAAACCCCGTCTCTACTAAAAAATACAAAATTAGCCGGCGTGGTGGCGCATGCCTGTAATCCCAGCTACACGGGAGGCTGAGGCAGGAGAATGGCTTGAACCCGGGAGGCAGAGGTTGCGGTGAGCCGAGATCGCGCCATTGCACTCCAGCCTGGGCGACAAGAATGAAACTCTGTCCCAAAAAAAAAAAAAAAAGATTGTTAACATTCATCCTGGGCAACACAGCAAGACCCTGTCTCTACAAAAAATTAAAAAACAAAACCTATTTAGCTAGGTGTGGCGGTGGACACCTGTAGTCCCAGGTACTCAGGAGACTGAGGTGGGAGGATGGGTTGAGCCCAGGAGTTCAAGGCTGCAGTGAGCTATGATCGCACCCCTGCACTCCAGCCCGGGCTACAGAGCGAGACCTTACCTCTAAAAAAATAAAACAAATTAAAAAAAGGAAAAAACAGCGTTAACATGGATGCTGAGGCAGAGTGAGTCAAGGATGAAGAGTGTGCAAAAACATGCACGTGCACAAAAATGGCATGTGTGCAAAACTAGAGTCCAGAGAGATGCATACTTAAAATGTGGATATGTGGAGAGTGTTGACTGTGGGAAGGCCCCGAGATAGCCCAGAAAGTAGCAGGAGTGCATGGATAAAGGGAGGCGAGGTGCAAAGGGGCCAGGCTGCCAAGATGGCGATTGCGCAGGGGGTGGGGTGGGCACACGCTTGCTCATGGAGGGGGCAGGTGGAGCTAGGGGCAGGGCTGCCTCCTGCCTGCACGCTGGCTGGCTCGTAGCCCCAGAATGGCGCTGGCCCGCGGCGCTGCGCTGGCAGGGAGCAGGCGGGAGGCCCGAGGAAGGGAGCCTGCTGCCCGCCCACCCGCCTGCACAGGCTGTGTAAGGGGGCTGGGCACGCATATCCCGCCAACAACTGCAGCTCCCACCCGCCTGCCAGGCCAGGCTCCTGGACACTCCCTTCCCGCCTTCCTCCTCCCACCTCCCTCCTCCCTCCACAGTCCTCCAGCTTCGGATCCACAGACGGAATCAGGAGCAGAGTAAGTGTGGGCCCCAAAAGGAAGGGGATGGTGACCCCCGCCTCCCCATTGGGATATCCTGGAATACAGCTGCCAGATAGCCCTCATTAGTTCCTGCAGCTCAGTCTCCATCCCCTGGGACAGACCAAAATCCCATCCTGTCCTTTGCCAAGGATCTAGGGGTCCAGGTCTCTGGCCACCCCACCCCTAGGAGCTCTGCTTCCTGCTTCTCCACCCTAATGAGATGCTTGAGTTTGGATCCTGCTTCTTTGGAGAAGACAGGCATCCCGGTCTCCACATTTGGTATACATGAGAAGCTCTGGATGTAGCTTTTTTTTTTTTTTTTTTTGAGATGGAGTCTTGCTCTGTCGCCAGGCTGGAGTGTCATGGCTCAATCTAAGCTCACTGCAACCTCTACCTCCCAGGTTCAAGCGATTCTCCTGCCTCAGCCTCCTGAGTAGCTGAGATTACAGGCACGCACCACCATGCCTGGCTAATTTTTGTATTGTTAGTAGAGACGGGGTTTCACCACGTTGGCCAGGCTGGTCTCGAACTCCTGACCTCAAGTGATCTGCCCGCCTCAGTCTCCCAAAGTGCTGGGATTACAGGCGTGAGCCACCGCGGCCAGCCTGGATGTAGCTTTCAGCCTCTCCCTCTCCCCAAGAACCAGGAGTGCAGGCCCCACCCCTGTCCTAGCAAAACCTCAGACATCTGTGATCCTCAGCTACCACATCCCTTTGTGATAGAAAATTCCTGCTTTACTTGAGAATGTAACAACCAGAGCCCCGCCACACCTCCGCCCTCAGATCCAGGAGTTCAGGCACCCATCTCCCAGCACTCAAGTCTTGCTCCCTGGCCCGCCCTCCCGCACCCTGGGTCCCCGCTTTCCACACAGCCTTGCTCCTCCCGGCCTGGCTTGCTGCCTGCAGGCCTCTCAGGCTCCTTCACCGTCTCTCCAGTCTCGGATCCGGACCCGTGGATCTCAGCCTCAGGCCCTCCTCTGGCCCCGGCCTTGCCCTCGGGCACGGCCCCTTTCCTCTTCAGCCCTGGGGTCCTGCTCCCCGAGCCAGAATATTGTCCTCCTTGGAGGTCCCCAAAGAAGGTGAGTCTCGACCGGAGGGAGAGGTCCCTCTGAGAGTCTAGCCTTTGTCTCCCTTGCTGCTGCTGCCATTTTTGCTCCTCTTCGGTGGCACGGAGCTGACTCCATACTTTGCATGTAGCCCTGGGGCAGGAAGGTGGGAGCCGTGCTGAAGCCTAGCACATCACACCTGCCCTTTCAGGAGTCTCCCAAGATCTCCCAACGTTGGAGGGAGTCCAAGCCCAGGGGGAACTTGACATACCACCAGTACATGCCCCCAGAGCCGAGACAGGGATCCAGGGCGGACCCCCAAGCCGAGGGGTCCGCCCTGGGTCCTCCTGGGCCACCTCTGTGGGAAGAGACAGACTCGCAGCAGCCACATCCTAGGTATGACACCCGCTTCTGTTCTCCTGGGACCCAGAAATTCAGGTCCCAGCATCCTCCTCCCTCAAACCTCGAGTCCAAGATTAGGGGATTCGGGCCCCCAACCCTCTCCTCTCCCAGGGTTTAAGAGTCCAGGATCCCAGCCCCTCCCTTCGCCCTTCAGACCCGAGTCTGAACCCCTAGTTCCTCCTCCCCCATGCACAGAAATCTAGCCCCATGTTTGCGCCCTTGGAGACCCAGAATTCTGGGCCCACACTTTTCTGCATCTTCCCCAGCCCCCCGTCTTTGAGGACCCCAGAACACCTTTTCCCCCTCTACCTCTCTAACCTTTGTTCACCCCTCACGATTATCACCAGGATGAAGCCCTCTCCCCTCACTCCCTGCCCACCAGGAGTCCCTAGCTCCTCGCCCCCTCCACACAAGTTGGAACTTCAGACCCTTAAACTGGAGGAGCTGACGGTGAGTTTGGGGTGTAACTTTGCAGGCTGGCTCTCTCCTTCGGTGGGGTCCCAGAATTCCAACCCCGCAGCCTCTGCCCTCTGGAAATCCAGGAGATCGGGTACCCAGTCCCGTCCTGTTTTAGGGTCCCAGGAGTCCGGACCCCCAGTGCCTCCTTTCTCGGTTTCCAAATATCCTGTCCAGCTCCTGCCTGCGCCCCGGAGCCCGCCCAGCACTGCCTCTTCCCACCCACCCCCTCCCCAGGTCTCAGAGCTCCGGCAGCAGCTGCGCCTGCGGGGCCTCCCAGTGTCGGGGACCAAGTCTATGCTCCTGGAGCGCATGCGCGGCGGCGCCCCGCCCCGCGAGCGGCCGAAGCCGCGGCGCGAGGACAGTCCCACGGGTGCTCCCTGGCCGCGCCTCAGACCCAAGGCCCTGGCAGCCGCCCGGCGTCAGGGCTCGGTGAGGGCGGGGCTATGCGCGTGTGGACCAATGAAGAGAAAGCAAAGTGGGCCGGGGCGGGGTGTCGAAAAAACTAGCCAATGAAGTGTGGGGGCGTGGACCAGCGGTGGGAAGCCTTGAAGGCGAGGGGGCGTGGTTCAGAGCAACAGGGGGCGGATCTTTAGAGAAGAGGAGCCAATAAAAGAATAGGGGGCGAGGCCAAAGGGAGGGGTTGATGAGCGAGGGGTTGTGACAGGATCAAGGGGTGGAGCCACACGTTGCGAGTGGATAGGGTTGCGCCCTGTGGCGCCCTGTGGGCTTGGCTTATGGGAGCTCGCCCTCTTGGCTGTTCTAGGTCAAGCCCAGCGCAGCATCTCACAGGCCACCTCTTTCACGTGCCGCGGATACCCCGGGGACGGCTCCGGCTCCAACTCCCACTCCGGCTCCTGTTGCAGCTCCAGCCCTGACCCCCTCCTCAGCGCCGGGCTCAGCGGCTCTGACTCTGGAGGAGGAGCTGCAGGAAGCGATCCGGAGGGCGCAGGTAAGAGGGTGTGTGTTGAATCCGGCTAGGGTTCTCCAGTCAGGTCCAGGTCGGAGTCCCGAGTTCACGCCAAATTTCTCCATCCGCAGTTGCTTCCGAACCGGGACATCGATGACATCCTGGAGGATCAGGTGGAGCCTGACGGTAGGATCCAAACTCCTAGATTTAGGGGAGGTGGGGGCTGAGGTTCCGGACTCCTGCGTCCAAGGGAGGCGTCAGCTGGGGAACTGGATCCTGGAAATGGGGTATGGGGGGCTGGCGCCCGGACCCCTAACTTTCCAAGCTCACGTACCATTCTTTATCCCGCAGACCCCCTGCCCCCTATTCCCCTGGACTTCCCTGGCTCCTTCGACGTGCTGTCCCCCTCCCCGGACTCTGAAGGCCTCTCATCTGTTTTCTCCTCTTCACTCCCGTCTCCCACGAACTCCTCCTCCCCTTCTCCCAGGGACCCCACGGACTCCCTGGACTGGCTGGAGGCCCTGAGCGGGGGTCCTCCTCTGGGTTCTGGTCCCCCACCCCCCAGCATCTTCTCCGCTGACTTATCTGACTCCAGCAGCAGCCGGCTGTGGGACCTGCTGGAGGATCCGTGGTGATGGATTCTGGGATTTACAGAGACAGAGAACTGGTGGGGGTGGAGAGAAGCTCCTTGGGGGAGGAAAGGGAACTATCAGCAGAGCCCCTCCTACCGCAGACACAGGATCGGAGACAACCTCCAACCCCACCTGCCTCCTGAAGTGCTGCTGACATGCAACTGCCTTAACTTTGCCTACCTAGCCTCCTTATGATCCCCCTCCGGGGTGGTATGGTTGGGGGGCTTCTTTTGCTGCTGGCCACGGCAAACAAGCTGCTTGCTGCTTCCTTCAGAGACTCATGGATGTTTTTACATACCCCCGACCCCAGTAGATGGCTCCCTGTTGTTTGGGGAGCCTGGAAGGTGGTTATGCCTTTTGGATGCAGGAGAGGAGCAAGAAAGAGTGGAGAGGGAGAATGGGGGAGCCAGACCCTGACCTCCTGGGGTTCTGGTTGGAGATGAAAAAATTAGAAGCATCAGCTTCTCTTGGAAGCAGAGCCTGAGACAAGATATAAATGCCAGTGATTTACTAAAGAAGTGTTCTAGCCGGGCGCAGTGGCTCATGCCTGCAATGCCAGCACTTTGGGAGGCTGAGGCAGGTGGATCACCTGAGGTCAGGAATTTGAGACCAGCCTGGCCAACATGGTGAAACCCTGTCTCTAGCAAACACACACACACACACACACACACACACACACACACACACACTAGCTGGGCATGGTGGCACATGCCTGGAATCCCAGCTACTTGGGAGGTTGAGGCAGGAGAATCGCTTGAACCCGGGAGGCGGAGGTTGTGGTGAGCTAAGATCGCTCCATTGCACTCCAGCCTGGGCAACAGGAGCGAAACTCCATCTTAAAAAAAAAAAAGAAAAAGAAAAAAAGAGAGAAAAAGAAAGAAATGTCCCCAGGAGAAACCAGTGGAAGAGTGGGGAAGACAGGACAGCAAAGGGGAAGAGGAGCAAGAGGTGACTTCAGGTGAAGTTCCAACCTCAGCCTAATCCTGCGGAGGCCGGATCACGAGGTCAGGAGATTGAGACCATCCTGGCTAAGACGGTGAAACCCCGTCTCTACTAAAAATACAAAAAAATTAGCTGGGCATGGTGGCGGGTGCCTGTAGTCCCAGCTACTCGGGAGGCTGAGGCAGGAGAATGGCGTGAACCCAGGAGGCGGAGCTTGCAGTGAGCTGAGATTGCGCCACCACACTCCAGCCTGGGTGACAGAGCGAGACTGTCTCAAAAAACAAAACAAAACAAAACAAAACAAAAAACTAGGCATGTGTGGTGGTGGGAGCCTGTAATCCCAGCTACTTGAGAGGCTGAGGCAGGGGAATCGCTTGAAACCAGGAGGTGGAGGTTGCAGTGAGCTGAGATCATGCCACTTCACTCCAGCCTGGGCAACAGAGTGATACTCCATCTCAAAACAAACAAACAACAAAAACCCACACCACCCCAAAACTTAGAGTTGTAAAACAATAACTATCCATGATTGCTCACAAATGCATGGGTTGACTGGGCTCAGCAGGGCAGTTCTTCAGTTCCATGTGATGTTGGCTAGAGCTGCAGTCATCTCAGGGCCCACCTGGGCTAGCACATACAAGATGGCACATCCGATGTGTGTGTCACCATGGTGGGGATAGCATGAAGGCTGGGCCCAGCTGGGTTGTGCAGTGTGACACTCCATGCAGTGTCAACACTGTCCCTCTGTGGCCTCTCCACCAGGGTAACTAGATTTCATGCATGATAGCTCAGGGCTCCCAAGAGTGAGTATTCCAAAAGTGGGGAGCAGAAGCTACCAGTCTCTTAAAGACTAGGCCTGAAAATGGCACGATTTCTCTTCCACTGTATTTTAGAATTAATGCAAGTCAGGCAAGCCCATGTTATATACGGGAGGGCACTGTACAAATCCGTGAATATCAGGGACATGCTCACTAGGGGCTACATCTGGAGACTTGCCACTATACCACCCCTAGTCAGTCATGAGCCATGGGTCATGGAGGGAGGGAGGAATGACGTAAACTCCCGGGAACCTCCAGCCCAAGGGCAGTCCTGGGAAGAATGTCGTAGGGTAAGTTGTTAGCAGCAAAATGTTTTAAAATGTAGGTTTTGGCCGGGCGCGGTGGCTCATGCCTGTAATGCCAGCACTTTGGGAGGCCGAGGCGGGTGGATCATGAGATCAGGAGTTCGAGACTAGCCTGACCAATATGGTGAAACCCAGTCTCCAGTAAAAATACAAAAATTAGCTGGGCATGGTGGCATGCGCCTTTAATCCCAGCTACTCAGGAGGCTGAGGCAGGAGAATTGCTTGAATCTGGGAGGCAGAGGTTGCAGTGAGCCGAGATTGCGCCACTGCACTCCAGCCTGGGTGACAGAGTGAGACTCCATCTCAAAAAAAAAAAAAAAAAAAAAAATAGGTTTCAGGGCCAGACACCGTGGTTCATACCTGTAGTCCCAGCTACTCTGGAGGCTGAGGCAGGAGAATCACTTGAGCCTTGGAGTTTGAGGCTGCAGTGAGCTATGATTGCACCAGTGCACTCCAGCCTGGCAACAGATCAAGATCCTGTCTTTCAAAAAAAAAAAAAAAAAAAAAGGTTGGGCCCAGTGATTCACACCTGTAATCTTGGCACTTTGGGAGGCCGAGGCGGATGGATCACCTGAGGTCAGAAGTTCGAGACCAGCCTGGCCAACGTGCTAAAACCCCATATCTACTAAAAATACAAAAAAAAAAAAAAAAATTAGCCAGGTGTGGTGGTGCACGCCTGTAGTTCCAGCTACTCAGGAGGCTGAGGCAGGTGAATCACTCGCAGTGAGACCAGATCATACCTGCACTGCAGCCTGGGCAACACAGTGAGACTCCATCTAAAAAAACAAAAGTAGTCCCAGCACTTTGGGAGGCCGAGGCGGGCGGATCACAAGGTCAGGAGATCAAGACCACGGTGAAACCCCGTTTCTACTAAAAATACAAAAAATTAGCCGGGCGCAGTGGTGGGCACCTGTAGTCCCAGCTACTCGGGAGGCTGAGGCAGGAGAATGGGCTGAACCCGGGAGGTGGAGCTTGCAGTGAGCCGAGATCACGCCACTGCACTCTAGCCTGGGCGAAAGAGCAAGACTCTGTCTCAAAGAAATAATAATAAAAATAAAAAAAAATTAAAAATTAAAAAAATACCAAACCAAAACAAACAAAAAAAAAGACTAGAAGAGGCAAGGTAAGTGGGTTTGAGATTACCTAGTTTGAATTTCAGCAGGCTCTGGAGCATGGAGGCTGTCCTGAGTTTTTGGTACCAGGCTCAGGGAGCCTGTGCTCATAAAGGTGTGGATGGGGTGTGGGCTCTGGATTGGCTGGTTTACATAGGAAAGGTGAGTAGTTAACTATCTCTAGCATTTGGCTATCCCTGGGAGGGTCAGTCCCTCCAGAGTCATCGAGGCCCCCACTTGTCAAAGCAGCAGAAGTTCAGAAAATACAAAGGCATGATTAATACGCCAAGCACACAAGCTGGGGGCTGGGTGCACAGAACTGGTAAGAGGAATCTGAAGGCACCTGGGTGGGCCGCCAGCCCAGCACTGTCCTCTGCAGGTGGAAAAGAACAGTAGACCAGGCTGGGTGCAGTGACTCACGCCTGTAATCCCAGCACTTTGGGAGGCCAAGGCGGGCGGATCACCTGAGGTTGGGAGTTTGAGACCAACCTGATCAACATGGAGAAACCCCGCCTCTACTAAAAATACAAAATTAGCCGGGTGTGGTGGTGCATGCCTGTAATCCCAGCTACTCCGGAGGCTGAGGCAGGAGAATCACTTGAATCCAGGAGGCGGAGGTTGTGGTTAGCCGAGATCACGCCGCTGCACTCCAGCCTCGGCCTCCCAAAGTGCTGGGATTACAGGCGTGCGCCACCGTGCCCAGCCATTTTTGCATTTTTTATAGAGACAGGGTTTCACTATGTTGCTCAGGCTGGTCTTGAACTCCTGACCCCAAGTGCTCCTCCCACCTCAGCCTCCCAAAGTGCAGGGATTACAGGCGTGAGCCACCACACCTGGCCCTGAGACTTTTCTGACTGTATCACTCTCCATATCAATGTGTCCCCATCTCTGCCTGACTCAGGTCACTCTGTCCCGGTTCTGTCTTCATATCTCTTCTCTGTTCTCTGTCTGATTTGCCCTCTGGCTGTTCTCTCCTCCCTATCTCTGTCTCCAACTCCCTCCTGCCCTTTATCGCTGATGCATCCCTCATCTCTTTCAGTCTCTGCGCTCATCTCTCTGTGTCTCAGGCACTGGTCTTTCAGCTTCTGCCAGGCCCCCCACCTGCCTCCATTGCACCTTCCCCATCTCGCCTGCGTCCAGAGTGGGCACTGTTGAGCTGAGGGCACACTTGGTCCCTGCACTGCCCCAAGGAGTCAGGGCCAGGAAGCCGACTTGGTAGGGTGCCTGTCTGAACCTTAAGCCTAACTGAAAGGCTTGCGTCCTGCACTGCCGAGTGCCCAACACCCAACCCTTCTCCAAAGACTTCATCCCTCCCTCCTGCCTCAGGAAAACCAGGGCTGGACCAAGGGGGATCAGATGGGGAACCCCAAGCAGCACCTTCCTGCTCTCCTCTGATCTCCACAGAAGGTGGATATTTACATCATGAGGCCTGAAAAAGACCACCAACATCAAAATACCAAAAATTACTAATTTATATTATAAACGTACCCCCTCCCCAAAAGGATATAGTCATATTCATTGTGTAGACTGGAAAAAATATTTCTCCTCCTCCATCCTCTCTTTTTCCTTCCTTCTTTTTTTTTTTTTTTTAGACGGAGTTCGCCCTTGTTGCCCAGGCTGGAGTGCAATGGCACGATCTCGGCTCACCGCAACCTCTGCCTCCCGGGTTCAAGCGATTCTCCTGCCTCAGCCTCCCGAGTAGCTGGGATTACAGGCATGCGCCACTACACCTGGCTAATTTTGTATTTTTAGTAGAGACAGGGTTTCTCCATGTTGGTCAGGCTGGTCTTGAACTCCCAACCTTAGGTGATCCACTGGTCTTGGCCCCCCACAGTGCTGGGATTACAGGCGTGAGTCACCACACCTGGCCTCCTTCCCCTCCCCTCCCCTTCCTCCCTTTCTTTCTTTCTTTCTTTTCTTTCTTTCTTTCTCTTCCTTCCTTCTTTCTTTCTTTCTTCCTTCTTTTCCTTTTCTTTCTTTCTTTCTTTCCTTTTTCTTTCTTTCTTTCCTCTTTCTTTCTTTTTCTTTCTTTCTTTCTCTTTTCTCTCTCTCTCTCTCTCTCTCTCGTTTCGCTCTTTTGCCCAGGCTGGAGTACAGTGGCAATATCTCAGCTCATTGCAACCTTCACCTCCTGGGTTCAAGTGATTCTACTGACTCAGCCTCCTGAGTAGCTGGGATTACAGGTACGCACCAGCATGCCTGGCTAATTTTGTATTTTTAGTAGAGACAGAGTTTCACCATGTCGGCCAGGCTGGTCTCGAACTCCTGACCTGAAGTGATCCACCCACCTTGGCCTCCCAAAGTGCTGGGATTACAGGTGTGAGCCATAGCACCTGCTTGCCTCAGGATCTAATTGTATCTTTTCGATTTTCTTTTTTTTTTAGACGGAGTCTCGCTCCATTGGCAGGCTGGAGTGCAGTGGCACAATCTCGGCTCACTGCAACCTCCACCTCCCTGATTCAAGCAGTTGTCCTGCCTCAGCCTCCTGAGTAGCTGGGACTACAGGCGCCCGCCACCACACCCGGCTAATTTTTGTATTTTTAGTAGAGACGGGGTTTGACCATGTTGGCCAAGATGGTCTTGATCTCTTGACCTCGTGCTCCACCTGCCTCGGCCTCCCAAAGTGCTGGGATTACAGGTGTGAGCCACCACGCCTGGCCTGTATCTTTTCGATGTTTAAAAATTTTGTTAGTGATGGTGTCTTGCTATGTTGCGACTTTGGAGTGCAGTGGCTATGCACAGGTGTGATTGTGGCTCACTGAAGACCCAAACTCCTGGGCTCAATTGATCCTCCCACTTCAGCCTTCCGAGTAGCTGGCCCTACAGTTGTAGTCCACTATACCCAGTTAGTTTTTTATTTTTTATAGAGACAGGCCCTCCCTATGTTGCCCAAGCTGGTCTTGAACTCTTGATCTCAAGTGACCCTCCCACCTTGACCTCCCAAAGTGTTGGGATTACAGGCGTGAGCCACTGCACCTGGCCTGTACCAATTATATTTTGAAGTGACTTGTTAATGCCGTCTTGAGAGCACGGATCATATCTCCTAGACGGCTTTCTGATACATGATAGGTGCACAGCATGTATTTGTGGCTAGTCTGGAGAAAATACTGTAATATTGAGATCTATAAAATTGTTGTAAAAGTTGCCTCTTTCTTTTCTTTTCTTTTTTTTTTTTCACCAAGTTTCGCTCTTGTTGCCCAGGCTGCAATGCAATGGCGTGATCTCAGCTCACTGCAACCTCCATCTCCCAGGTTCAATCAATTCTTCTGCCTCAGCCTCCCTAGTAGCTGGGATTACAGGCATGCACCACCAAGCCTGGCTAATTTTGTATTTTTAGTAGAGACAGGGTTTCACTATGTTGGCTAGGCTGGTCTCGAACTCCTAACCTCAAGTGATCCATCTGCCTCAGCCTCCCAAAGTGCTAGGATTACAGGTGTGAGCCACCGCGCCCAGCCAAAGTTGCCTTTTTGATCCAGACTTGTAATAGGATTCCATCTACTCCTAAGATTTTTTCTTTTTTTTTTTTTGAGATGAAGTTTCACTCTGTTGTCCAGGCTGGAGTGCAATGGTGTGATCTTGGCTCACTGCAACCTCTGCCTCCCTGGTTCAAACGATTCTCCTTCTTAAGCCTTCCAAGTAGCTGGGACTACAGGTGTGCGCCACCACCCCTGGCTAATGTTTTGTATGTTTAGTAGAGACAGGGTTTCACTGTGTTGCCCAGGCTAGTCTTAAACTCCTGACCTCAGGTGATCCACCCGCCTTACCCTCCCAAAGTGCTGGGATTACAGCCACCGTGCCTGGCCTAAGATGTATTTTGGAGTTCATGTGATACTCATGTAATAAGCTCTCAGAGAACCTTTTCTCCCATCCCCAAAGTCATAATTGTGTTTATTTGTTTATTTATTTATAAGAGTCAGGGTATCACTACGTTGTCCAGGCTGCAGTGCAGTGGCTATTCCCAAGTCCAGTCATGGTGCACTATAGTCCCTAACTCCTGGCAACAAGCAATCCTCCCACCTCAGCCTCCCTGGTAGCTGGGAATACCCCACTCTATGACTGTGTTCACACTGGTGATTAAAAAAAATTATTCCTTTGATGACTCCGTAATGGTTACAAATGTATCCTCTAAGAGGGAAGGCTGCTGTGGGGTATTTCACTGCCTGACATGTAACAGATATGCTGCAACTGAAAGAATGAATGGAACGCCCTGAAGTTCACTGAGCCAGGCTGGTCTCTGAGTTCTCAGCAATGACCATCCCAGGCCCTAGAAAGCCAGGATTGAAGAGGCAGGACATATGGATTTGGATGCATGCCAGGTACAAGCCAATATGGCACATTTGTGCAAACTGGAAAAAGGCTCCACTTCTAGATGGACTAACTAGAAAACAGTGAGCTCTAGGGCCGGGCCCAGTGACTCACACCTGTAATCCCAGCACTTTGGGAGGCCGAGGAAGGCGGATCATGAGGTCGGGAGTTTGAGACCAGCCTGACCAACATGGTGAAACTCCATTTCCACTAAACATACAAAAATTAGCTGGGCATGGTGGCACGCACCTGTAATCCCAGCTACTCGGGAGGCTGAGGCAGGAGAATCGCTTGAACCCGGGAGGCGGAGGTTGCAGTGAGCCAAGATCATGCCACTGCACTCCAGCCTGGGGGACAGAGCAAGACTCCGTCTCAAAAAAAAAAAAAAAAAACAGTGAGCTCTCTGGGTGGACACAATGCCAAGGACACCTGGTTTGATGAGTAGACTGTGGGTCTGTTTAAACCCCACTTGCCTTGTTGACCAGGGGACTTTGTGCAGTGAACAACCTACACAACCCCTCAGGGCATCCCTGTGGTCTACCCTAAAGCCAGTTCCCCTTTTCTCCTTGGTAACACCACCCTAATTTTCTGCAAGCTGCATGTCCTTCAGAGGCGGCTGATCAACTTCCCAGCTGCAGAATCTGAGGCTAAACTAATCCCAGAAGTCTCATTTCTTTTGCCTCCTATCGGGTCACATGGGTATGTGACAATTCCTACCCATCGGAGTTGGGGGGAAGTTGCTGGAAGGCTTAGGAAGGTTTCATTCATTCTTCATAAGGGACCAAGATAAGAACAAGGCTCTATCTGCTGTTTTTGAAAGGAATTATCTGTATGTGATGACTGGATGTGTAGCAGCCCTTTTGGGACCATGGGATGATACAGCTAAGATATGGTGGCACAGCATATGAAGATGGATGGCACTCAGGTGACTGATGACTTTGTGGAGCTGCTAAATTAACTGACCCTGGACCTGGGCCACTTCTGGTCTTGTGTGATATGCATGATTATGGTCTTTGAACCCATTCATTTCTTTTCTTTTCTTTTGAGATGGAGTCTTGCTCTGTCACCCAGGCTGGAGTGCAGTGGCAACATCTCGGCTTACTGCAACCTCCGCCTCCTGGGTTCAAGCGATTCTCTTGCCTCAGCCTCCCGAGTAGCTGGGATTACAGGTATGCACCACCACACCTGGCTAATTTTTGTATTTTTAGTCAAGATGGGGTTTCACCATGTTGGCCAGGCTGGTCTTGAACTCCTGACCTCAAGTGATCCACCCGCCTCGGCCTCCCAAAGTGCTGGGATTACAGGCATGAGCCATCACGACAGGCCACTGTTCATTGAGATTTCTGTTACTTGCAGCCCAACGCATCTTCACAGAAGAGAGAAGGGTCCTGCTTATGGAACCACGTGCTTCTCATGCCCAGGCACTCATCTTGAGGGAGCCAGAGAAGGAGAAGGTGTCTCAAAGGACCAGCCAGCATTAGTGCTTGAGTAAGGGGGACAGGTCTGCGGCAATCCCCGTCCACTCTGGCAGGAAGGCTGCCTCTGGCTTAAAGATTTTGAGGAAAGGGGAGTCGGGGAGTGTGTAATTGGCCAGGTAGATGGTGTCTCCGCCCGTGAGGTAGGCGGCCCAGATCCCGAACGTCCCGATGGTCATGATGGTGTGGTTACACTGTGTGAGTAGAGCAAAATCTTTGGCAGGTGAGCCCTCAATGCCATTGCCAGCAAACACCACATCACCGTGGGAGGTGTCAATGTTCTCCCGACACCAGGCCATGCCATTACTGGTGACCACGAAGATGGGGGAGCTGTAGCGAGCTCGGAACCAGTCCAGGGCCTGCTGTAGGTATCGCCGGTCGGCCACCACCCCCTTCCACACTTTTGGCATGACATGGACATAGTCCCCTCGGCGAACATGGACCCCTACAAAGGTGCCCGGCCGGCTCCCGTTCACCTGCAGGCCCCGCAGGAACTTCTGGGCCTCCTCCCGCACGTGGTCGTGCAGGGTGAACTCCTGGAGGATCTCGTGGCGGAGGTGGTGGTAGAAGGTCCAGGAGCAGGGGTAGCCCGTGAGGCGGACGTACTCCCCTGGGATGTGGCGGTACTCCTCCTCCATCCAGTCGTTCAGGTGGTAGTTTTGCCAAGGGATCCCGCTGGCCATGGCGCTGTGCAGTACCGGCAGGGTGATTCTGAAGATGGGGGCCAGGGTGTTGTGCATCTGGGCCGGGATGAAGGCGGGCCGCCCGTTCATCTTGGCCAGGGCATACAGCGTGGCGTACTCACCCATCTGGTTCCCCAAGCGGCCTATCGCATTGATCGTCCACATCCCCCTGAGCTGGCTGGGTCCCAGTGCCTTTGATGTTGAGGCTAGCACTGGGATCTGCACTGGTAACTCCCACATGGCTTGAATCTTTGCTAGCCGCTGCTGAACGTGAAATATAGTGGACACCATAAAGACAAAGAGGATGAAGTGGGCCATGGGAAAGGAGAAAGACATCCGAACGAGCAGCATGGCTGTCAGGGGAGGAAAATAGGACATGTTAGCTGGGAGATGGAGGCCCAGGGCGCTGGTGAACGTGGCCATGCGGTGGCGCGCAGGCATAGTGTGGGTGCGTGTGAGTGTGCTTTTACTTCGGGTGTGTAAATACTTGGCACATACTTGCCTATGTGCATAGGCATGTATCTTGAGTGTGTTTATACAGATGTGTCTACATTGTGTTCATAGGTGGGTGTGTGTACACAGGTGGATGTGCACACATTGTGTGTAATGTGGATATGGGGATCCATACATTGCATATATACAGGTGTGTGCAAAATTGTGTGTGTACATATACAGCTGTGTACAAATGGACATATGTACATGGTAGTGTATGGGTAGAGATATATTGTGTACATGTAAGGGTATATGTGTAAGTATGTATACACATACATATGTCATCTAGGTGGTTGTGAACACAGCATGTGTGTATATGTGAATGTGTATACATAGGAGTATATATATATATATATTTTGTGTATCTATACATTGTATGCATTTTTTGTTTTATTTATTAATTTATTATTTTTTGAGACAGAATCTTGCTCTGTCACCTGGGCTGTAGTGCAGTGGTGAGAACGTGGCTTACTGTAGCCTTGACCTCCTAGGCTCAGCAATCCTCCTGCCTCAGCCTCCCGAGTAGTTGGGACTACAGGTGCACATCACCACGCCCAGCTAACTAAAAACAAATTTTCTTTTGTAGAGATAAGGTCTCAGTATGTTGGTCAGGCTGGTCTCAAACTCCTAGGCCCAGGTGATCTTCCCACCTTGGCCTCCCAAAGTGCTGGGATTATAGGCGTGAGCCACTGCACCTGCCCCACATTGTATGTTTAAATGTGGGTGTTTATCGACTGCGTGTACATATGTGGGTGTCCACATATGGTGAGTACAAGTATATGTAGCTATTATTTACTGGTGATCCAGTTTGTAGAGATGTTCTATTTTTTTTTTTTTTTTAAATGGAGTCTCTGTCACCCAGGCTGGAGTGCAGTGGCACAATCTCTGCTCACTGCAACCTCTGCCTCCCAGGTTCAAGCTATTCTCCTGTCTCAGCCTCCTGAGTAGCTGGGATTACAGGCGCCAGCCACCACGCCTGACTAACTTTTGTATTTTTAGTAGAAACGGGGTTTCACCATGTTGGTCAGGCTAGTCTCGAACTCCTGACCTCGTGATCTGCCTGCCTCAGCCTCGCAAAGTGCTGCGATTACAGGCGTGAGCCACCGCGCCCAACCCGAGATGTTCATCTTTTTTTATTTTCCTACTTGCCAGAGTACAGTGCCAGAGATATTCATCTTTGCATGTCCTGCCTGTATCCACTTTGAAGGGAAATTGTCCACCTGGCCTGCCTGCCCTCCTGGCCACAGCCAGTTGAGCTTGAGAGGAACACCCAGCCCCACCGTGGACTTCCCATTCATCGGCCATGGCCTATGACAAGTGTAGGCTGGCTCTAAAAGATGAGTTGTGGCGCGGTGGCTCACGCCTGTAATCCCAGCACTTTGGGAGGCCGAGGTGGGCAGATCACCTGAGGTCAGGAGCTGGAGACCAACCTGGCCAACATGATAAGGCCCCATCTCTACTAAAAATACAAAACTTGGCCAGGTATGGTGGCAGATGCCCGTAATCCTAGCTACTTGGGAGGCTGAGGCAGGAGAATTGCTTGAACCCGGGAGGCGGGGGGTGCAGTGAGCCAAGATCATGCCACTGCACTCCAGCCAGGGTGACAGAGCAAGACTCCATCTCAAAAAAAAAAAGAAAAGAAACAGTAAGCTCTCTGGGTGGACACAATGCCAAAGACACCTGGTTTGATGAGTAGACTGTGGGTCTGTTTAAACCCCACTTGCCTTGTTGACCAGGGGACTTCATGAAGAGAACAACCTACACAACCCCTCAGGGCATCCCTGTTGTCTACTCTAAAGCCATTTCCTCTTTTCTTCTTGGTAACACCACCTTAATTTTCTGCAAGCTGCATGTCCTTCAGAGGTGGCTGATCAACTTCCCAGCTGCAGAATCTGAGGCTAAACTAATCCCAGAAGTCTCATTTATTTTGCCTCCTATCGGGCCACATGGGTATGTGACAATTCCTACCCATCGGAGTTGGGGGGAAGTTGCTGGAAGGCTTAGGAAGGTTTCATTCATTCTTCAAAAGGGACCAAGACAAGAATGAGCCTCTTTCTGCTGTTTTTGAAAGGAATTATCTGTATGTGATGGCTGGATGTGTAGCAGCCCTTTTGGGACCATGAGATGATACAGCTAAGAAATGGTAGCTGGCTGGGCGTGGTGGCTCACACCTGTAATCCCAGCACTTTGGGAGGCCGAGGCAGGCAGATCACGAGGTCAGGAGATCAAGACTATCCTGGCTAACACGGTGAAACCCTGTCTCTACTAAAAATATAAAAAAAAAAATTAGCCGGGTGTGGTGGTGGGCGCCTGTAGTCCCAGCTACTCCAGAGGTTGAGGCAGGAGAATGGCGTGAACCCGGGAGGCGCAACTTGCAGTAAGCTGAGATCACGCCATTGCACTCCAGCCTGGGAGACAGAGCGAGACTCCGTCTCAAAAAAAAAAAAAAAAGAAATGGTAGCACAGCATATGAAGATGGATGGAGCTCAGGTGACTGATGACTTTGTGGAGCTGCTAAATTAACTGACCCTGGTCCACTTCCGGTCTTGTGTGATATGTATGATTATGGTCTTTGAACCGGTTCACTTCTTCTTCTTTTCTTTTTTCTTTCTTCTTTTTTTTTTTTTTTTTTTTTTTTTTTGAGATGGAGTCTTGCTGTCACCCAAGCTGGAGTGCAGTGGCACCATCTTGGCTCACTGCAACCTCCGCCTCCTGGGTTCAAGCGATTCTCTTGCCTCAGCCTCCTGAGTAGCTGGGATTGCAGGCGTGCACCACCATGCCCGGCTAATTTTTGTATTTTTAGTCGGACAGGGTTTTACCATGTTGGCCAGCCTGGTCTCGAACTCCTGACCTCAAGGGATCCACCCGCCTCAGCCTCCCAAAGTGCTGAGATTATAGGCATGAGCCACCATGCCTGGCCACACAAATTCTAGATAAAGCTCCTTTCTCATCACTACAAAAGTATATCCTTTCACTAAGTCCAACACAGAATGCTGGACTTGATGACTCAAAGACCCATCACCACCAGTGGCTAGGTGCACAAGCTCTGGCCAATTTCAGACTCACAGTCACCAGCTGTGTGATTTTGGGCAAGTAACATCACCCCTCTGAGGATTAAAACAGTGTCTGGCACATATACACAGGCGGTAAGTGTTTGCTATTGTCACCCACAAGGCAAAGAATGCTGTTCGTTATAGGCTCTGGGTGAAGAACCCAGGTTTCCCACTTTTCATACTGGGAGTATTGACAGTGGTCAAATGTAGCATTTAAACCATAGATCACAGAACAGGAGGGTAGCTGGGCACAGTGGCTCACGCCTGTAATCCCAGAACTTTCGGAAGCCGAAGTGGGTGAATCACCTGAGGTTAGCAGTTCGAGACCAGTCTGGCCAACATAGTGAAACCCCTGCTATACTAAAAATACAAAAATTAGCTGGGCGTGGTGGCACACACCTGTAATCCCAGCTACTGGGGAGGTTGAGGCAGGAGAATCACTTGATCATGGAAGGCAGAGATTGCAGTCAGTAAACCAAGATCGTGCCACTGCACTCCAGCCTGGGCAATAGAGTGAAGCTTCATCTAAAAACAAAACAAAACAAAAATCCCACCCAGGTTTCCCTGTTTCTTTAGGCCTTCATTTGTGAAGACTCCCATGTCATGTAACACTTGCCTTAAATACATTTGTTATGCTTGTGTCTGTTAACCTTTTACTATAGGTGCCCCAGCTGCAAACTTTGTGATAGGTGAGGAAGAGATGCTACTTTTTCTCACCTATGGAAGGAAGGAAGGAAGGAAGGAAGGAAGGAAGGAAGGAAGGAAGGGAGGGAGGGAGGGAGGGAAGGGACAGAGATGATAAAAGGGACAGAGGAAGAGACAAATAGAGAAAAAGACAAGACACAGAGAGAGGCAGGACAAGAGAGACAGGGAGAACGAAACAGACAGGGACCAGGCATGATGGCTCACACATGTAATGCTAGCACTTTGGGAGGCTGAGCTGGGAGGATTGCTTGAGTTCAGGAGTTTGAGATCAGCCAGGACCACACAGTGAGAACTTGTCTCTATTTTAGAGAAAATTAGGCCAGGCACAGTGGCTTGTGCCGGTAATTCCAGCTCTTTGGGAGGCCAAGCGGGGGCGGATCACCTGAGGTCAGGAGTTCGAAAGCAGCCTGACCAACATGGAGAAACCCGTCTCTACTAAAAATACAAAAATTAGCCAGGCGTGGTGGCACATGCCTGTAATCCCAGCTACTCGGGAGGCTGAGGCAGGAGAATTGCTTGAACCTGGGAGATGGAGGTTGTGGTGAGCTGCGATTGTGCCATTACACTACAGCTGAACTCCAGCCTGGGTGACAGAGTCAGGCTCTATCTCAAAAAAAAAAAAAAAAAAAAAAAGAAAAAGAAAAAAGAAAAGCAGAATGTTCTAGACGGATGTCCCTGCCTCCTTGGTAGCTCCCTACCTCCTTACCCAGGAAGGAGGAGGGTGGCTGCTGAGTAGCCCAAGAGCAGGAAGCTGGGCACTGACCTTGACTCGAGCCTGCAGGGAGAGAAGGAAGTGGTGGGGAGGCCTCACGGAGCAAACAGCGCTATGAGATTGTGAATTTTTGAGATTTGGCGAGATGCATGCGCAGCATGATCAGGAACCTCTTATGCGCTGTGTGACTTTAACCCAGGGCTTTCACTTCTCTGTGTTTCATTGTCCTAGCCTGTCCATCAACAGGGGGTTGTGGGGAGGGATAAAAACAATACCTCCCTGGAGGTTGCAGTGAGCTGAGATCGCACCATTGCACTCCAGCCTGCGCGACACAGCGAGACTCTGTGTCAAAAAAAAAAAAAAAAAAAAAAAGCCAGTGCAGTGGCTCATGCCTGTAATCCCAGCACTTTGGGAGGCTGAGGCGGGTGGATCACCTGAGGTCAGGAGTTCGAGACCAGCCTGACTAATATGGTGAAACCCCATTTCTACTAAATACAAAAAATTAGCCAGGCGTGGTGGCTCATGGCTGTAATCTCAGCTACTTGGGAGGCTGAGGAAGGAGAATCGCTTGAACCTGGGAGGCGGAGGTTGCAGTGAACCGAGATTGTGCCATTGCCCTCCAGCCTGGGCAACCAGAGCAAAAGTCCGTCTCAAAAAGAAACAACAACAACAAACCACACCTCCCTTAGGGCTGTGTGGGCACAAAAGGAAATGCTGTATGACATGGGCTGTCCCTGGTATTCAGAGCAGAATTGGTGCCCCAAACTCACACTTCTGTCAGGCTTGAACCAAGCACCACTCCCATTCTGCCTGAAGGCATTCTTTTTTTGAGTTGCTTTTTTTGTAGGGATTTTGAGGGGGGCGGTGGGGACGGGTCTTGCTATGTGGCCCACACTGATCTCAAACTCCTGGCCTCAGGAGGTCCTCTGTTCTCCTTCCTCAGCCTCCCAAAGTGCTGGGATTACAGGCATGAGCCACCACACCTGGTCTATCTTACTGAGTTTTTTTTTGTTTTGTTTTGTTTTTTGAGACGGAGTTTTGCTCTTGTTGCCCAGGCTGGAGTGCAATGGCACAGTCTCGGCTCACCGCAACTTCCGCCTCCCAGGTTCAAACGATTCACCTGCCTCAGCCTCCCGAGTAGCTGGGATTACAGGCATGCACCACCATGCCTGGCTAATTTTGTATTTTTAGTAGAGACGGGGTTTCTCCATGTTGGCCAGACTGGTCTCGAACTCCTGACCTCAAGTGATCCGCCTATCTCGGCCTCCCAAAGTGCTGGGATTACAGGCGGCAGCCACCACGCCCAGCCCCATCCATGTCTTTCTATTGCAGCCCGGCTTCCTCCTCTCCCCTCTGTCCCCTACACCCAGCGCCGGCTCTGCCCCTTCCCAGCTCACAGCCCCTTCAGGGCTCCCTATGCCTCTTAAGACCGAATCCCAGCCTCTCGCCTGGCCCCGCACACCCCTCCGGCTTTGTCACCAGCTGTTCCCGTGAAATAACCCAGCTCTCCGCTCACCCGGGGCCCCGTCCTGTCCCCCAGCTCTGAAAGCCTTTCTCTACCCCAACCGCCCCGTGCCCCGGGCAGCTCAGCACGTCCGGCTCAGTCGCACCCCACCGCCTCGAGCCCGCTGTCTTCTTGCACCTCCCCGGGATTCCCGGATTCCCGGCATTATCACTTCCACTCTGGGGAGGAGAAGGGAGCTTCAGACAATAACGTAGGGCGATCACTTGGAAACCCCACCTTTATTCTCCGACCCAGAACAGAAGCGGTGATTCAGAGCGGGATTAGGGAGTTCAGGGGGGACGGAGCCGCCTCCCTGGGCGAGGGCAGGGCTCGGAGGTGAGACCAGCAGCTTGGGTTCCATGAAGGCTCTGAGGAGCCCCAGGGTGGAGACAGGAAAGTCGGGTCACCACTAGCTGTGCGCGAGCCATCCGCACCATTACTGCCAGGGTGGTTCCTAGAAACTGCTGAAGGGAGGGAGACAAGGAAGGACCCGGTGGCCCGGGGTGGAGAAGGGGAGGGAGACAAGGAAGGACCCGGTGGCCCGGGGTGGAGAAGGGGAGGGAGGTGGTGGTTGGAGCTCTAGAAACAGATCCACCTGGAAGGAAGTGGGGAGGGAGCTAAGGAGGGCGGCAGGCTGGGGAGGGGATCCTGGCTGCTGAGGGAGGGACCCTGCTCTCCTGGAGGTCGTGAGTTGCAGGTGCATCCCAGAGAGCACCAGAGACCCAGGAGGGCACGCAGGTCCACGTCCCAAATCCCTGCTCTCCGCCTGGGCGTGTGTGCACAGGTGTGCGTGTCGTAGGGTGGGAGAGGAGCCCCCTCACCTTCTCTCATCTGGTCCTGCTGAAGGAAACCGGGACAGAGTGGTTGGGCAGGCACCTCAGCGTTCCCTCTGGGTCTCTCTTCACTCAGAGCCAAAGAAACCCTTCCAGCATCGGTGACTGGCAATCCCCGCCCAGGAGCTACAGGGCTTTCCAGAGCAGGTGTGGCTGGGCTGCGGGAGGGAGGCGAGCCCGTAGCCCCTCCTCCCTCCCCAGTGCCTGCCACGAAGTCCATCTTGTTATCTACTCTTAGCTCCTCCACCTGCACCAGGCACCCCAAGCCTGGCCATAAGGGTGGGGGAGAGAGGCAGGTCAAGGTCGCATCCCCCATCTGGGTCCCCTGGGGGTCTTCCTTGGGGAACTGTTGTGATGCCCCAACAGAAAGGGGCCCCCACTCTGCTCCCCTCCCCCAGGCAGCCAGGAAGGCCTCCAGGAAGGCAGCATGGAGGCAGGGGACAGAGTCCTGCTAGGCCAGGCTCTTGCTGACTCTGAGTCCCCTCAGAGTCTTATATTTATTTATTTATTTATTTATTTATTAACTATTATTAGTATTACTTTTTGAGAGAGTTTTGCTCTTGTTGCCCAGGCTGGAGTGCAATGGCGTGATCTCAGCTCACTGCAACCGCCGCCTCACAAGTTCAAGGGATTCTCCTGCCTCAGCTTCCCAAAGTGCTGGGATTACAGACGTGAGCCACCGCGCCCTGCCTATTTAAAAATTTTTTAAAAATAGAAATGGGCCCGGTGTGGTGACTTACACCTGTAATTCCAGCACTTTGGGAGGCCGAGGCAGGCGGATCAACTGAAGTCGGGAGTCAGAGACCAGCTTGGCCAACACGGTGAAACCCCGTCCTTATAAAAATACAAAAATCAGCCATGGCTGGGCACAGTGACTCACGCCTGTAATCCCAGCACTTTGGGAGGCCGAGGCAGCGGATCACCTGAGGTCAGGAGTTCAAGACCAGTCTGGCCAACATGGTGAAACCCTGTCTCTACTAAAAATGCAAAAATTAGCGGGGCGTGGTGGCGTGCACCTGTAATCCCAGCTACTTGGGAGGCTGAGGCAGGAGAATCGCTTAAACTTGGGAGGCGGAGGTTGCAGTAAGCTGAGATTACGCCATTGCACTCCAGCCTGGGAAACGAGTAAAACTCTGCCTCAAAAAAAAAAAAAAAAGATGGATGAGGAATTTTACTGAGAAGAGGCAGGCACTACCAGAGCTCTCAGCAGTCCTAACAGGAGGAAAGAGAAACCAGCAGCCACTCCCCAGCTTCAGCTAAGCAGCAGGAAGCTAACTACCAGCTACCGAGCTCCCTTAAAACAAACAAAAAAATCAGATCAAGCTTCCCACTCTAACTACCAATTTGCAGAAAACAGGATGATAAAGTTGCCAGTGAAACGACACCATGAGGCAGCAATCAGCCCAGTCCAGAAGGTGAGCCCGTCTACAGGACAAACGACCTGTTTCCCTGTGATTCAGCGACAAGGAAAAAAGAAACAGGGTGGGGCGAGGGAGTGGGGAGGTGAGCTGTCATAAAATACGCAAAACAGATTTGGGGCTCAGAGGCTTAGTAACAGACTTTCCAACTCCATGAATTTCCCACAGATGTTCCAAAGTCATGGGAATGAGCTGGACGCAGTGGCTCACGCCTGCAATCCCAGCACTTTGGGAGGCCGAGGCAGGAGGATCACCTGAGGTCAGGAGTTTGAGACCAGCCTGGTCACCATTTTTTTTTTTTAGTGAAACTCCATCTCTACTAAAAATACAAAATTAGCTGGGCATGGTGGTGCACTCCTGTGATCCCAGCTACTCAGGAGGCTAAGGGAGGAGAATTCCTTGAACCTGGGAGGCAGAGGTTGCAGTGAGCCGAGATGGTACCACTGCACTCCAGCCTGGGTGACAGAGCAAGACTCTGTCTCAAAAAGAAAACAAAGTCATGAGAATGCAGGACAAACCTTCATTGCGTAACTTTTATTGTCGCTGACCCCAGCCGCATAAACGCTGTGGTAGCATCCTAGGACCTCCACTGTGACAACTAAAAACAACCCCCCCAGATTCCCATAACTCCCCCAGGGGGACAGCACTCCGGAATTCAGGACTGCTGCCCTAAACCCTCTGCTTTCCATTTCAGCTTTCCCTTACTGGTGCATGCCCCTATGCTTGGCCACCACGGCCAATTTCAAGTTACCAATAAGAGATCATTGAACATGGAATTGGAAAGAAATGCACAGTATTACATTATTCTATAGTAAGCCTTCTTACTATGGTAAACACTTACCAGCCAGTTCTCTGGAGAAAAAACCACACTGTATGGTAGTATCTGCCAATTTGTGTGCCAATGTATGTGCTCACTGCAACCTCCGCCTCCTGGGCTCAAGTGATTCTCCTGCCTTGGCCTCCTGAGTAGCTGGGACTACAGGTGCCCGCCACCACACTCAGCGAATTTGGTGTTTTTTTTGTAGAGATGGGGTCTCACTATGTTACCCAGGCTGGCCTCAGACTCCTGAGCTCAAAGCGATCCTCCTGCCTCAGCCTCCCAAAGTGCTGGGATTACAGGTATGAACCATCTTGCCTGGACAATTTACATTTATTATGTCTTTGTAATAGGCTTACTATAGAACGATGTAATACTGTGCATTTCTTTCCAATTGCATGTTCAATGATCTTATATTGGTAGCTTGAAATTGGTCATGGTGGCCAGGCAGGGGGGCGTGCACCTGTAATCCCAGCTACTCAGGAGGCTGAGGAAGGAGCATAGCTTGAAGCCAGAAGTTAAGGACCAGCCAGGGCAACATATCGAGACCTTGTCTCTCTACAAAAAATAAAGAAAATTAGCCAGACATGGTGGCACGTGTCTGTAGTCCCAGCAACTTGGGAGGCTGAGGCAAGAGGAGCCCAGGAAGGAGGTCCAGAGTCAGCTATGGAGTCCAGAGTCACTGCACTCCAGCCTGAATGACAGAGAAAGACCCTGCCTCTGAAAAATTAAAAAATAAATCTGGACACAGTGGTTCACGCCTGTAATCCCAGCACTTTGGGAAGCCGAGGCAGGCAGATTGCTTGAGACCAGGAGTTTGAGACCAGCCTGGCTAACATGCTGTAACCCAGTCTCTAGTAAAAATACAAAAATTAACTGGGTGTGGTGGTGCACACCTGTAGTCCCAGCTACTCAGGAAGCTGAGGCACGAGAATCGCTTGAACCTGGGAGGTGGATGTTGCAGTGAGCCGAGATCACGCCACTGCACTCCAGCCTGGGCGACAGAACGAGACTCTGTCTCAAGAAAAAAAAAAAAAAGTTTATTCGAACACAAATGTGTGAAGGTAGCTGTCCAGGGACACAAGGACACTGAAGAATGGTGATCAGTGCTTCCACTATGGGGAAAAGTGGGACTCATTTATACAGGTAAAAATGGAGAGGTCAAACGCGGTGGCTAACGCCTGTAATCCCAGTACTTTGGGAGGCCAAGGCAGGTGGATCATTTGAGGTCAGGAGTTCGAGACCAGCCTGGTCAATGTAGTGAAGCCCTGTCTCTACTAAAAAAAAAAAGAAAAAAAAATACAAAAATTAGCAGGCTGTGTGGTGGTGAGCACCTGTAATCTCAGCTACCTGGGAGGCTGAGGCAGAATAATCGCTTGAACCTGGGAGGCAGAGGCGGGGCGGGGTGGAGGTTGCAGTGTTCTGAGATCGTACCACTGCACTCCAGCCTGGGCAAAAGAGCAAAACTCTGTCTAAAACAAACAAAACAAACGTAAAACCAACAACAACAACAAAAATTGGAGATCGTGAGCAGAATCACAGCATTTTGCGCACAAAGGCTAACATACAGTTATAAGATTAGATTGACAGTTAATAAGATTAGATTTGGTGCAGTGGCTCATGCCTGTAATCCCAGCACTTTGAGAGGGTGGCGGGTTGATCACAAGGTCAGAAGTTTGAGATCAGCCGGGCCAACCCTGGTGAAACTCCGTCTCTACAAATGATACAAAAAATTAGGTGGGCATGGTGGCTGTGCCTGTAATCCCAGCTACTAGGGAGGCTGAGGCAGGAGAATCGCTTGAACCTGGGAGGCAGAGGTTGCACTGAGCCAAGATCGTGCCATTGCACTCCAGCCTGGGTGACAGGGTGAGACTCCATCTCAAAAAAAAAAAAAAAAAAAAAAGGCCGGGCGCGGTGGCTCATGCCTGTAATCCCAGCACTTTGGGAGGCCAAGGCAGGTGGATCATGAGGTCAAGAGATCGAGACTATCCTGCTTAACATGATGAAGTGCCGTCTCTACTAAAAATTAAAAAAAAAATTTTAAAAATTAGCTGGGCGTGGTGGCAGGCACCTGTAGTCCCAGCTACTCAGGAGGCTGAGGCAGGAGAATGGTGTGAACCCGGGAGGCAGAGCTTGCAGTGAGCTGAGATCATGCCACTGCACTCCAGCCTGGGTGACAGAGCGAGACTCCGTCTCAAAAAAAAAAAAAAAAATTGTAGGCCAGGCACAGTGGCTCAAGCCTGTAATCCCAGCACTTTGGGAGGCCGAGGCGGGTGGATCACGAGGTCAGGAGATCGAGACCATCCTGGCTAACATAGTGAAACCCCGTCTCTACTGAAACTACAAAAAGTAGCTGGGCGTGGTAGCGGGTGCCTGTAGAGGCTGAGGCAGGGGAATGGCGTGAACCTAGGAGGCACAACTTGCAGTGAGCCGAGATCGTGCCACTGCACTCCAGCCTGGGCAACAGAGTAAGACTCCTCTCAAAAAAAAAAAAGAAAGAAAGAAAGAAACTTACTCTTTCTGGACGGGCAGGGTGAGGTGGCTCACGCCTATAATCCCAGCACTTTGGGAGGCTGAGGCAGGTGAATCATTTGAGGACTGGAGTTTGAGAGCAGCCTGGGCAACATGGTGAAACCCTGTCTCTACAAAAAATGCAAAAATTAGCCAGGCGTGGTGGTGCACATCTGTAATCCCATCTATTAAGAAGGCTGAGGAATGAGAATCACTTGAGCCCAGGAGGCAGAGGTTGCAGTGAGCTGAGATCGCACCACTGCATTCCAGCCTGGGTGACAGGGCAAGACTCTGTGTCAAAAAAAATTTTTTTTAAAGGCCTGGCATGGTGGCTTATGCCTGTAATCCTAGCACTTTGGGAGGCCGAGGCAGGTGGATCACCTGAGGTCAGGAGTTCGAGACCAGCCTGGCTAATGTGGTGAAACTCTGTCTCTACTAAAAATACAAAACATTAACCGAGCTTGGTGGCATGCGCCTGTAATCCCAGCTGCTTGGGAGGGTGAGGCAGGAGAATCGCTTGAACTCAGGAGGGGTGGCTGCAGTGAGCGGAAATCATGCCACTGTACTTCAGCTTGGGCAACAAGAGGGAAACTCCATCTCAAAAAGAAAAGAAACTTAAATTTATTCTTTCTGAGAGCCCCTACCCATGAGGGTTTCATCTGCATTAAAAGACTGCCCTCCGTAGCCAGGTCTTTCTTCTCTCTCTTCCGTAACCTGTCTCACCAGTCTCCAAGCCCTGATTCTTCTTTAACCTCAGAGTGATATAAAAACCTCGTCGGGCACGGTGGCTCAGCCAGGCGTGGTGGTTCACGCCTGTAATCCCAGCACTTTGGGAGGCTGAGGCGGGCGGATCACTTGAGGTCGGCAGTTCGAAAACAGCCTGACCAACATGGAGAAATCCCATCTCTACTAAAAATACAAAATTAGCCGGGCATGGTGGCGCATGCCTGTAATCTCAGCTATTCAGGAGGCTGAGGCGGGAGAATCGCTTGAACCCGGGAGGCAGAGGTTGCGGTGAGCCGAGATCGCACCATTGCACTCCAGCCTGGGCAACAAGAGTGAAACTCTGTCTCAAAAAACAACTTCAGCCATCTGGCCCTTTCTCTGAGTTTGCGTATTTTCTGTGAGTCCCGTGTGCACATAATAAAATGTGTATTCCTTTCTCCTGCTACCTGGCTATTACTAGTTTGATTTATATAGACTCAAATTTTTTAACCTCCAGGGGAAACATTTTAACTTCCCTACAGTTCTGGCACTGTGAGCAGGATGCAAATCAAATCACTCTGTTTCGGGACCTACAGATGGTTTTCTGGGACAAATGATAAATAGCCAGCAGAAAAAGGTAAGATTTCTTACCAGCTCCTTGGATCTCTGCCTGTGGGACCCGGTCCAGTAAAGGTGGTAAAAGTCTTTGTCTTTTTCCCTTTCCAAAATTGGATTAACGGGAAAAAACGTATGTGAACTAGTTGGCTTTATAAAATAAATTGGTGGGCCAGGTGTGGTGGCTCATGCCTGTAATCCCAGCACTGTGGGAGGCTGAGGCTGAAGGATCGCTTGAGGCCAGGAGTTCAAGAGCACCCTGGACAACATAGCAAGAGCCATCTCTGCCAAAATTTTATCTATTATTATTTAATTTATTTATTTATTTATTCCAAGACAGAGTTTCACTCTTGTTGCCCAGGCTGGAGTACAATGGCACAATCTCGGCTCACCGCAACCTCTGCCACCCAGATTCTAGCGATTCTCCTGCCTCAGCCTCCCGAGTAGCTGGGATTACAGGCGTGTGCCACCACGTCCGGCTAATTTTTTCATTTTTAGTAGAGATGGGGGTTTCACCAAGTTGATCAGGCTGGTCTCGAACTCCTGACCTCAGGTGATCCACCTGTCCTGGCCTCCCAAAGTGCTGGGATTACAGGCATGAGCCACCACGCCAAGCCTTCTAAAAATGTGGAAAATAGCCAGGCATGGTGGTGTATGCCTGTGGTCCCAGCTACTTTGGAGGCTGAGGTGGGAAGATCACTTGAGTCCAGAAGACAGAGGCTGCAGTGAGTCACGATGGTGCCACTGCACTCCAGCCTGAGCGACAGAGCAAGACCTTGTCTCAAAAAAAGAAAAAAAAGACTTGTTTCCCCATCTACCTCTACTCTTTCTTCCTTTTGTCTCCTTCAATAGCACATGAAGAGATTTAAAAGAGATGAGTTAATGGGTGCAGCACACCAACATGGCACATGTGTACATATGTAACAAACCTGCACATTGTGCACATGTACCCTAGAACTTAAAGTATAATAAAATATATATATAATAAAATAAAAAAGAGACTTTTAATGATTCTGAGACTCCTTGAGGAGCCCAGCCAAAGCACCACAGACTTCCTTTTTGGGGTCTTCTGTCTTCCTCATGGAGCCCCAAGAGTTGAGGGTGGGGTCTAATCCTCTGCTCTCTTTTGCACTAAACTCCCTGACCTCTTTGGCTTTTGAAGGTCCAAGGGTTACTTTCTTCTCTTTTTTTTGAGAGAGAGTCTTGCTCTTGTTGCCCAGGCTGAAGTGCAATGGCACGATCTCGGCTCACCACAACCTCTGCCTCCCAGGTTCAAGCGATTCTCCTGCCTCAGCCCACCGAGTAGTTAGGATTACAGGCATGTGCCACCACGCCCGGCTAATTTTGTATTTTTAGTAGAGACGAGGTTTCTCCATGTTGGTCAGGCTGGTCCTGAACTCCCGACCTCAGGTGATCCACCCGCCTCGGTCTACCAAAGTGCTGGGATTACAGATGTGAGCCACCGCGCCGGGCCCACAAGGGTTACTTTCTAAGGGGAGAAAACACTTGACCTTTGGTCATGGGATAACTAAGTAGTTACCGGTAATAGCTACAATTTTGAAGATAACTGACAAGGTTAGAATGAATGGTTATTACCACAGGGGGCAAATTTTATCCTCATTTCTTCATGCATTTAGACAAGAAAAGACTCACATTGCTGACTGAGCCAAGCAGAACTGACAGTAAAGTGTGCCTTGCAGCCCAGGCCGAGTGTGGGCGCTTTTGACAGCCTGTCCCTGAGCATTTCCCTCTTGGGCTTTGCCACTCGTCTAGGGGATCAGGGATTCAGCCTGGGAATGGGATGCTTGATTTCTGGGATCCAGGCGCTCTGCCTTCCAGCTGTGCCTGCTTTTTATATAGGTGAGGCTTAGGCCAGCCCTGGAAACTCCACGTGCTTTCTCAGCTTTATCTGTAAATGGACTCAGTAATCCAGATAAAAAACAGAAAGTAGGGCTGGGCACGGTGGCTCACACCTGTAATTGCAGCACTTTGGAAGGCCAAGGCGGGCTGATCACCTGAGGTTGGGAGTTCCAGACCTGCCTGACCAACATGGAGAAACACCCCCTGCCCCCCCCCTCCCCACCCCGTCTCTACTAAAAATGCAAAATTAGCTGGGCGTGGTGGTGGGCTACTGTAATCCCAGCTACTCAGGGGGCTGAGGCAGGAGAATCACTTGAACCTGGGAGGCGGAGGTGGTGGTGAGCCGAGATCATGCCATCGCACTCCAGCCTGGGCAAAACGAGCGAAACTCCGTCTCAAAAGAAAAAGGAAAAAAGAAAAGAAAAGAAAGAAAACCAGAAGAGAAAGTAGGCCAGCACGCCTATAATCGCAACACTTTAGGGGCTGGAGGTGGGAGGATCTCTTGAGATCAGGTGTTTGAGATCAGACTGGGCAACAGAGGGAGAACCAGTCTCAAAAACAACAAAAGAACTTACATTCTTTCTCTTTGCCTTGAGATATAAATTGATATCCTGTTTTCTTTAAAATGTGGCTGGGGCACGGTGGCTCACGCCTGTCATCCCAGCGCTTTGGGAGGCTGAGGAGGGCGGATCACTTGAGGCCAGGAATTTGAGACTAGCCTGGGAAACATGGCGAACCCCATCTCTACTAACAATACAAAAATTAGCGAGGCATGGTGGAGCATGCCTATAAATCCCAGCTACTCAGATGGCTGAGGCACAACAATCTCTTGAGCCCAGGAGGCAGAGGTTGCAGTGAGTTGTGTTTGCACCACTGCACGCCAACCTGAGTGACAGAGCAAGACTGTCTCAAAAATAAACAAATAAAATATTATAATAGAGCATATATAGAAACCATCTCTGGCACTTCATATTGGCATTGCAGATGAAGTACAGGAGATGACTGATATTCAATAATGGTGCTGAGAGATTTGGTTTTCCATATAAAAATATGAATTTAATATATATATATACACACACACACCCCATCTGGGTTTGTGTAAATATACTCTATGATGTTCATACAACATGAAATTGCCTAATAATACATTTCTCAGAACACATCCCTATTGTTAAGTGACCCATGACCATACTGTTGAATGAATGAAAGTATTTCCAGAGTTTTACTTCCTGGGACAATGTCCATGAAATCATCTCCAGGACTACTGGCCCTGTGCCAATTGGGGACACTGAAACCTTTAGTCTCTAAGCTGCTTTCCTGCTAAGCCATGGAGTTCTCTTTTCGTTCTGTTTGTACAATCCATTCAATTAATATGCATTAGACGCTGTATGTGTTTCCCGGGTTGCTCTAAGAAGGTAACACACAACTGGGTCCCTCAAAGCAAAAGAAAATCATTCTCCTTTAGTTTTTTTTTTTTTTTTTGAGACAGGGTCTCACTCTGTCTCCCAGGTTGTAGTGATCTTGGCTCACTGCAGCCTCTGCCTCCTGTTCAAGCAATTCTCCCAAGCAGCTGTGATTACAGGCATACACCATCATGCCCGGCTAATTTTTGTGTTTTTAGTAGAGATGGGGTTTCGCCATGTTGGGCAGGCTGGCCTCAAACTTCTGACCTCAGGTGACCCACCCGCCTCGGCCTCCCAAATTGCCGGGATTACAGGTGTGAGTCATCGCGCCCAGCCCATTCTCCCTTAGTTCTGGAGGCCCAGAGTTAATCTCAGCCTTTGTCATCATGTGGCTTTCCTTTCTTGGGTGTCTGTGTGGTCACCCATCATAATGGTAAATTAGGGACACCATACACCCTACTCCAGTATAACCTGGACTTAACCAGTTACACCTGCAATTATCTTACTGTAAACCACAAATAAAATTCTCAGTCCTCCAAGTAACTGAATGGACCCTCCCTCTAGACCAAGGGCATTCTAAAGTAAACCTGAAACACTAGTTCAGCCCAGGATGGGACTGGGTGGCTGGACATGCCTCATTATACCCTCCTGCCATTGTAATTCAAGCTCAGCTGACCAGTGTTTAACATCAACACAGACCTCAAGACTGACCAGGGCTGGGCATGGTGGCTCATGCCTGTAATCCCCGCACTTTGGAAGGCCAAGGTGGGAGGATCACTTGAGGTCAGGAGTTCCAGACCAGCCTGGACAACATGGTGAAACCCCGTCTCTACTAAACATACAAAAAAATTAGCCAGGCATGGTGGTGTGCTGCTGTTATCTCAGCTACTCAGGAGGCTGAGGCAGGAGAATCACTTGAACCCGGGAGGTGGAGGATGCAGTGAACCGAGGTTGTGCCACTGCACTCCAGCCTGGGTGATGGACTGAGGCCCTACTTGGGGCTAGGACTTTAACATATGAACTTGGCCAAGGGAGGCTGGGTGCAGTGACTCATGCCTGTAATCGCAGCACTTTGGGAGGCTGAGACAGGAGGATAACCTAAGGTCAGGAGTTCGAGACCAGCCTGGCCAACATGGTGAGACCCCGTCTCTACTAAAAATACAAAAATTAGCAGAGAGTGGTGGCAGGTGCCTGTAGTCCAAGCTACTCGGGAAGCTGAGGCAAGAGAATCACTTGAACCTGGGAGGCTGAGGTTGTGGGCTGAGATCGCACCACTGCTCTCTAGCCTGGGTGACAGACAGAGTCTCTGTCTCAAAAAAATAAAACAAGGAAACTTGGCCGGGGACTTGTCACAAGTCAAACCATAAGGAACATGTGCTGTGCACTGGATACTGTCTGAGGTGCTGGGGTATGCAATCCCCTTCTTTAGGGGACTTAAGTGGCTCCTGTCCTGCTCGGCTTCCTTTTGTCCTCTTCTGGTGAGGGACAGGGCGGGCTTTTAGGTGTCTGTCCAACTTCTGCTTTGGAATTTGCAAACGCAGTAAGGAGCTCAGTAAATATTTATTGATGAATTAGTGCAACTTGTTGGCAGCTTGCCAGCTTCTGCTTGGGCTTTTGTAATGTGAAAGCTATTGGCTGGGCACAGTGGCTCACGCCTGTCATCCCAGAAGTTTGGGAGGCCGAGGTGGAAAGATCACTTGAGGTCAGAGCAGCCTGGCCAAAGTGGCAAAACCCCATCTCTACTAAAAATACAAAAATTAGCTGGATGTGGTGGTGGGTGCCTATAATCCCACTTGGGAGGCTGAGGTGGGAGGACTGCTTGAACCCAAGAAGCGGAGGTTGCAGTGAGCTGAGATGGCGCCACTGCACAGCAGCCTGGGCGAAAGAGCCATCACACTCAGCCCTCCTCCTGCGTTTTTTTTTTTTCTTTGAGACGGAGTCTCTGTCACCAGGCTGGAGTGCAGTGGCACAATCTCAGCTCACAGCAACCTCTGCCTCCCGGGTTCAAGTGATTCTCCTGCCTCAGCCTCCCGAGTAGCTGGGATTACACACACCTGATACCACGCCCAGCTAATTTTTGTATTTTTAGTAGAGATGGGGTTTCACCATGTTGGCCAGATGGTCTCGATCTCTCGACCTGGTGATCCGCCCGCCTGGGCCTCCCAAAGTGCTGGGATTACAGGCGTGAGCCACCGCATCTGGCCCCTCCTGTGTTCTTTAACACCTCCCAAGCCCAAACCCTGTTACTGGCAGCAAATCCGTATGAGTCTGCAGCAACCTCAATTCTTGTCTCCTAAGAAGAAAGAATTTGACTGAGGGGAATAGGCAGAAGCAAAGACCAAGGCAGCCTGGGCAACAGGCTCTCCTTTGGAGCAGGAGAGAAAGTTTATTAAAAAGCTTTATAGCAGGGACAAAAGGAATGAAAGTACACTTGGAAGAGGGCTAAGCGGGCGACATGAAAGACAAGTGTGCAGTTTGACCTTTTGAGTTGGGGTTTTATATGTTGGCACACTTCTGGGGTCTTGCGTCCCTTCTCCCCAGTTCCTCCCTTGGGGTGGGCTGTCCACTTAGGCGGTGGCCTGCTAGCGCCTGGGTGGGGAGCACGCACAGTGTGTTTGCTGGAGTTGTACGCGTGCTCACTTGAGGCGTTCTTCCCTTACCCACCGAATCTCCTCAGGAGGTCACGTGCCAATTAAACTCTGCTATTTTGCCTCTTAGTGCACATGCTTGTGCCCACTCGCTGAACTCCTGAGATCTTATTGGGAAGCTGCTGATCACCAGCTTCGGGTGTTTTCTTTTCTTTTTCTTTTTCTTTTTTTGAGATGGAGTTTCTCTCTTGTTGCCCAGGCTGGAGTGCAATGGCACGATCTCAGCTCACTGCAACCTCCGCCTCCCAGGTTCAAGCGATTCTCCTGCCTTAGCCTCCCAAATAGCTGGGATTACAGGTGCACGTCACCACACCCGGCTAATTTTTTTTTTTTTTTTTTTTTTTTGAGACGGAGTCTCGCTGTTGCCCAGGCTGGAGTGCAGTGGTGCGATCTCGGCTCACTGCAAGCTCCGCCTCCCGGATTCACTCCATTCTCCTGCCTCAGCCTCCCGAGTAGCTGGGACTACAGGCGCCCGCCATCTCGCCCAGCTAATTTTTTGTATTTTTAGTAGAGACAGGGTTTCACTATGTTAGCCAGGATGGTCTCGATCTCCTGACCTCGTGATCCGCCCGCCTCAGCCTCCCAAAATGCTGGGATTACAGGCGTGAGCCACCGTGCCCGGCCTCACGCCCAGCTAATTTTTTTGTATTTTCTTTTTTTTTTAGTAGAGATGGGGTTTCACCTTGTTAGCCAGGATGGTCTTGATCTCCTGAACTCGTGATCCGCCAGCCTCGGCCTCCCAAAGTGCTGGGATTACAGGCATGAGCCACCGCGCCCGGCCTAATTTTTGTATTTTTAGTAGAGACAGGGTTTCACCACGTTAGCCAGGCTGGTCTTGAACTCCTGACCTCAGGTGATCTGCCCACCTCGGGCCCCCAAGTGCTGGGATTATAGGCGTGAGCCACCACGCCTGGCCAGCTTTGGGTGTTTTCTCTCTACTGGGAGACTACCATTCCTTGGCACCAGCTGCAAGCAATTTATTTATTTATTTAATTTTATTGAGACAGGGTCTTGCTCTGTTGCCCAGGCTGCAGTGCAGTAGTGTGATCATGGCTCACTGCAGCCTCAACCTCCCAGGCTCAGGTGATCCTCCCACCTCAGCCTCCTGAGTATCTGGGACCATGGTTATGTGCCACCAAGCACAGCTAATTTTTGTAGAGATGAGGTTTCAATATGTTGCCCAGGCTGGTCTTGAACTCCTGCGCTCAAGGGATCCCCCTCCAACTCAGCTCTCAGTGTTGGGATTACAGGTGTGAGCCACTGCACCCAACCTTGAAAAGGTTTCAAACGGGAAAGAGATGTGATTGGAATGTTTTCTAAACCACTGCACCTACATTTGGTGGAAATGTTTAATGCATGTAAATGATCATTGTATATGTCAAGTTTTTTTAATGTCCAAAAGGAGCATTACACCAGTAAAACACAGGAAAACTCGCAATGCAATCACTTAATCCAACTTGCACCCGTATTGAGCTTTCTCAGAGTGCCATTAGGTTTTCGGGGGTTAGGCAGTGCCAGGTGTGAGGTATCTCTTGCCAGTAACTGTCACACACGCTGCTGCTGAGATGGCCATGGTTTGGTCTTAGTGGCCTCTGGGGGTCAGGTTGCTGCTTCCAGGACCTGAGGAGTGTCTTTTCTGCCCTCACTGTGACACTTTCTTCCCCGCGCCCAGGGTGCCACCTGCACCTAAACCCCTCTCCCTGTCCATTGCAGGGGAATCCCTACCCATGGGTGTCTCCCTGTAAATCCTGTCTTCCCTGGAATTCTTTTTTTTTTTTTTTTTTTTTTGAGATGGAATCTTGCTCTGTGGCCCAGGCCGGAGTGCAGTGGTATGATCTCGGTTTACTGCAACCTCTGCTTCCCGATTCAAGCTATCCTCCTGCTTCAGCCTCCGGAGGGATTAGGGGCACGCACCACCATGCCTAGCTACTTTTTGTATTTTTAGTAGAGACTGGGTTTCACCATGTTGGCCAGGCTGGTCTCGAACTCCTGACCTCAAGTGATCCACCAGCCTCGGCCTCCCAAAGTGCTGGGATTACAGGCATGAGCCACTGCACCCGGCCCTTCCCTCACATTCTTTTGTGATAAGGCCCACTAACTCCAAAGCCAAAATCCCTAGTTGCCCAGAAAATCGAGTTCCCCTATCCTTCAGGGCAGGGATGGCTTCGTCCTGGGACGTGAGTGCAAAATATCTGGGCTCTGTGCTACCAGTGCTGCCAGGAAGGAGAGGGCAAAACTGCGTTTCCATTGTAAAGCAATGCCAGTGTTCCTGACGTGCTGCATACATGTGAGCAGCCGACGCCTCCCACACGGTCACAAGGCACTGGCTCTAAGCGAATTTGCTCAGCTCCCACCAGCTGCTACTGGTGTTTAGTTCTGTCATTTGTGCATTTTGTGGTTGACATACTAAGGCACAGAGGTTGAGTCAGGTGTCCAAACTCACTCAGCTATGAAGTAGATAAGCCTGGATCCAAACTGCGTGAGGGACCGTGAGCCCATGCCCCACATGCCCCACTCACTGCCCCTCGGGTAAGAGGATGAGGGCCAGGCACATGCAGGGCTAGCTAGAGGCCGTTCTGTCCAGCCTGTCCAAGGTCAGCTGCAAGGCCCACCCACTCTGGCAGGAAGGCCGCTTGCGGCCTGAAGACCACGTCAAAAGGGGAGTTGGGCAGGGTGAAATTGGCCAGGTAGACGGTGTCCCCACCCGCGAGGTACGTGGCCCAGAACCCGAAGGTGCCCACGGTGATGATGGTGTGGTTGCACTGTGTGAGCAGCACGAAGTCCTTGGCAGGTGAGCCCTGGAGGCCACTGCCAGCGAACAGCGCATCCCCAAGGGAGCTGTTGATGCTCTCCCGGCACCAGGCCATGTCATCGCTGGTGACCACAAAGACCGGGAGGCGGCAGCAGGCCTGGAACCAGTCCAGGGTCCACTGCAGGTAGCCCCGGTCAGCCAGCACCCCCTTCCATACGCGCGGCATGACACGGACACAGTCCCCCCGGCGCACGTGGACCCCCACGAAGGTCGCCTGCCCTGCCCACTTGGCCTGCAGGCCCCGCAGGAACTTCTGGGCCTCCTCGCGCACGTGGTCGTGTAGGGTGAACTCCTGGAGGATCTCGTGGCGGAGGTGGTGGTAGAAGGTCCAGGTGCAGGGGTAGCCCGTGAGGCAGACATAGCGCCCCGGGATGTGGCGGTACTCCTCCTCCATCCGGTCGTTCAGGTGGTAGTTTTGCCAAGGGATCCTGCTGGCCATGGCGCTGTGCAGCACCGGCAGGGTGATTCTGAAGATGGGGGCCAGGGTGCTGTGCATCTGGGCCGGGATGAAGGCGGGCCGCCCATTCATCTTGGCCAGGGCGTACAGCGTGGCGTACTCACCCATCTGGTTCCCCAGGCGGCCCTTGGAGTTGATAGTGAACAGGCCCTCCCGGGGGAGGTGTCTGGGGGCCAGGACCACATGGGCTGAGTATGCCCAGGGCGCAGGCACCAGAGCCAGGCGCTGGTGGCAGTGAAAGATGGTGGACACCACAAAAATGGCAAAGACGAAGTAGAAGGTGGAGAAGGAAGGGCAGGTGGCCCAGAATCCCTTGACGACTGCGGGAAGGAGAGACGACATGGTCAGGAGCGAGGACAGGAGTCTCTTCACCCACCCCCTGCCGAAGTCATTCATTCACTCACTCAATCCATCCAAGCCTCTGTCCTGAGCACCACAGTGCATGGGAGAGGCCTCAGAGCACAGATCGTAGGGTCTTTCCACCTGAGACTGAGACCTAGCCTTACCAGCACCTTGTGACTTCAGTCAAGTGACTGCACCTCGCTGAGTGCAGTGGCTTGTGCCTGTAATCCTGGCACTTTGGGAGGCTGAGATGGGAGGATCACTTGAGCCCGAGTTCAAGACCAGCTTGGGCAAAAAAAGTGAAACCCTATCTTTACAAAAAAAAAAAAATTTTTTTTAATTAGTCAAGCATGGTGGCATGAACCTCTGGTCCCAGCTACTTGTGAGGCTGAGGTGGGAGGATTGCTTGAGCGCAGGAGGTTGAGGCTGCAGTCAACTGTGATTGTGCCCCCCACTCCAGCCTGGGCAACAGAGCAAGACCCTGTCTCAAAAACAACAAGAAGTTACTGAGTCTCTCTCTGAGTCTGTTTCCTCACCTGTTAAATGGGGATGAGTACATGGAACCATTTGCAAGTGCCAATATTCAACCTGATTTTACCTACACTCATGGCCATTTCTTTTTTTTTTTTTTCTTTTTTTGGCGATGGAGTCTTGCTTTGTCACCCAGGCTGAAGTGCAGTGGCACGATCTCGGCTCACTGCAACCTCCACCTCCCAGGTTCAAGCGATTTTCCTGCCTCAGCCTCCCAAGTAGCTGGGATTACATGCATGCACTGCCACCCCTGACTAATTTTTGTATTTTTAGTAGAGACGAGGTTTCATCATGGTGGCCAGGCTGGTCTCGAACTCTTGACCTTGTGATCCACCCGCCTCGGCCTCCCAAAGTGGTGGGATTACAGGCGTGAGCCACCGTGCCTGGCCTACTCACGGCCATTTCTATGGTTCTACCTCACAGAACTACCTCATTGGGGTTGCTTGAAGATTAAATGTGATGATTTTGTAAAGCAGTACCTCGCACACAGGAAATGCCGTGTATGTGTTGGAAAATCAATACTTGCAGTGGCTAGGCGCGGTGGCTCACACCTGTAATCCCAGCACTTTGGGAGGCTGAGGCGGGCAGATCACCTGAGGTCAGGAGTTCGAGACCGGCCTGGCCAACATGGGGAAACCCCATCTCTACTAAAAATACAAAAATTAGCCGGGCATGGTGGTGGGTGCCTGTAATCCCAGCTACTCAGGAGGCTGAGGCAGGAGAATCGCTTGAACCCAGGAGGTGGAGGGTGCAGTGAGCCGAGACTGCGCCACTGCACTCCAGCCTGGGTGACAGAGCGAGACTGTCTCAAAAAAAACATAAAAATAACATAAATAAAATCAATACTTGCAGAGTATTTATTACATGCCAGGCACAATGCTCAGGGCCAGGAAGCCAGGGGAGGACAAAACAGATAAGAATATTTGGTGACCATGCAGAGGGAAAGAGCACAGGTGGGCCCAAGTTCATGGACAGGCTCTGCCTTCTGCAGGCTGGTGACCTGGAGGTGTTACTTAACTCCTCCTCTCCTCCTCTATGAAATGGCGCTGCCACACCCCTGCAGTGATAAGTGCTAAGCATTTCCTGATACTATTAGTGGGTTTGGTGGGTTCAAGCTGACCACAGACTCCTGGACTCCCATTCCCTTGAATCTGGGCGGGCCCATGACTGCCTTGACCAGTTTAATATAGTGCAAGTGAAATTGTGTCCGTTTCTGGCCCAGGACTTAAAGTACTAACAGCTTTCATGTCTTGCCTTGAGAATGTTCTCTCTGCGCTATCATATCAAGCTGGAGAGTTCAGCTTTTGTTTTTTGAGGCAGGTTCTCACTCTGTCACCTAGGATGGAGTGCCAGTGGTCTGATCACAGCTGGCTCAAGGGATCCTTCCACCTCAGCCTCCCCAGTAGCTGGGACCACAGGCATGTGCCACCATGCCCAGCTAATTCTTACATTTTTTGTAGAGATGGGGTCTCACTATGTTTCCCAGGCTGGTCTTGAACTCCTGGGCTCAAGCAATCCTCCTGCTTTGGCCTCCCAAAATGCTGGGATTATAGGCATGGGCCAGCTTTAGCTTTTGTATGTAGGGCTATGATTATTAATTTCTTTTCTTGGCCGGGCACGGTGGCTCACGCTTGTAATCCCAGCACTTTGGGAGGCTGAAGCGAGCCGATCACGAGGTCAGGAGATCGAGACCACGGTGAAACCCCATCTCTACTAAAAATACAAAAAATTAGCCGGGCGTGGTGGCGGGCGCCTGAAGTCCCAGCTACTTGGAGAGGCTGAGGCAGGAGAATGGCGTGAACCCAGGAGGCGGAGCTTGCAGTGAGCCGAGATTGCGCCACTGCACTCCAGCCTGGGCGACAGAGCGAGACTCCATCTCAAAAAAAAAAAAAACAAATTTTCTTTTCTTTTCTTTTTATGATGGAGTTTTTGTTCTGTTGCCCTTGCTGGAGTGCAATGGCGTGATCTTAGCTCACTGCAACCTCTGCCTCCTGGGTTCAAGCGATTCTCCTGCATCAGCCTCCCAAGGAGGTTGGACTACAGGCATCCGCCACCACACCCAGCTAATTTTTTATTTTTAGTAGAGACAAAGTTTCACCATGTTGGCCAGGCTGGTCTTGAACACTTGACCTCAGGCGATCCACCCACCTCAGCCTCCCAAAGTGCTGAGATTACAGGCGTGCGCCACCACATCCAGCCAGCTTTTTTTTGGCAACCACTTTGAGATATAATTAATATACCATACCATTCGCCCACTTAAAGTGTGCGATTTAATGGCTTTTAGTATAGTTACAGAGCTGTGCAACCAGCACAATCAATTTTTGAATATTCGCATAAACCCCCCCAAAAAAACCCACACCCTTTAACCATCTCCCCACAATCTTCCCTGTTCCTTGTCCCCCCACCAACTAATCTCCTTTCTGTCTTTATGGATTTGCCTATTCTCGATTTTTCATGTGACTGCGATCACACACTCCATGGCCTTCTGAGTCTGGCTTCCTCACTCGGCACCGTGTTTTCAAGGTCCCTCCACGCTGTAGCACGTGTCACAGCCTCACGCCTTTCTTTTCTTTTTCTTTTTTTGAGACAGTGCCTCACTCTGTCCCTCAGGCTGGAGCGCAATGGCGCGATCTCGGCTCACTGCAACTCCCACCTCCTGGGTTCAAGCGATTCTCCTGTGTCAGCCTCCCGAGTAGCTGGGACTACAGGTACAGCCACCACGCCCGGATAATTGCCTCACTCCTTTCAAGACTGAAAGTCCCATTGTCCAGGTAGACCACAATTTATTCACTCATCAGGTGATAGGCACTGGAGTTGTTTCCAGTTTTCGGCTGTTGCGAATAGTGCTGCCACGAACCTTTGTGCTGGGTCACAGGGTGAACTCTACGTTGAATTGTTTTGGGAGCTGCCAGGTGGCTGCCCCAGTTTCCGTTTCCACCAGCAGTACGGGAAGGCCCCATTTCCCAGCCTTGCTCGCCGTCGTGTTTGGTTGTGGTGGGTGTGCAGGGCCATCTCACCGTGGGGCCCACACCTATTCACCTCCAGGTCCAGCCCTGACCACTGGGCCTGACTGGGCTCCAAGGACCTCGGTCCCGGTCCTCGCCGTAGGATGGATGGTCCCTTCTCCGGGGGCTGCTCTTTCCGAGTCTCCTCCAGCTCTCCCCAGGGCTCCCAGAAGGTCCTCTGCTCCCAGCCTCTACCATGTCCTGATGGGCTTTCTCTTTTCCCCTTGTCCACTCCTCTGACCAATGTCCTATGGTTTCCCTGTGGCCACTCCAATGGCTACAACTCAGCGGTCATCCCTTCACCTCCTCCCTCCCACCCCATTCCTGCTGAAGCCCTGGTTGGCATGGGCTCACTGCTAAAACTTCTGGCTTCTGCCTCACCCCTCCCGGCTCCCCATCTCTCCCTCCACCTGTCCTCTTAAACATCGGGGGCCTGCAGGCCTCTTCAGCCCTCATCCTCCTCTATTCCAGGGCTCCTCACTTGGTTCATCTGACCCTTCTGAGAAGCCTGAACACTCCGGGGCCCTCCTTGAAAGTCTCGCATGGGTCCCCAGCAAGGCCAGCTGGCCTAAGGCCCAAGAGAAATGCCCCTGGTGCTGCTTTAGTTTCCAAAAAGTGAATTAAATCTGCCCAAGCCCTTTTTCACTGAGCTGGTGAAAACCGTGTCCCAAACGTGATCTTGCCATCCACTCAACTCAGGGTCCTGCCCCACGGAGAAGTAGCTGAGCTCTGAGCCCAGCTGGAGCCCCCGCGCAGGTCCCAAGGCTAGGGCTGGGGTTGGTGGGGGTGCAGGGCAGGGACAGGAGCCTGGGCCACTGGCCAAGGGAAACCAGCTCAGGACAAGGGTGCCCCCCCATGGGGTCCACCTTCATTTTGTGTAACTCGTGCAGTTGCGTTGAGACAGGCCCCAGGCTTGCTTTAATGATCTGGCGTTGCCATCTTAAAATCCTTCATAAATTCTAAACAAGGGGTCCTGTGTTTGCATTTTGCCCGAGGCCCTGCAGATCAAGCAGTGGGCACCGCGGCCGCCCTGGCTTTTCCCGGAGTCTCAGGTGCTCCCCCTTGTGGCTCTTCTCAGCCTGGACAACCAGAAAGCTGCAGAAAAGCACCAGCCAAGGCTGAGGCTGCGAGGCCCATCTCCGGGCTGGCTGTCCTGGTCCGCGATTCCTTGTCAGCCATTTTCCTCAGGGGGAGCGGCAAACGCCAACCTGGACTGAACTCATCTGGGGACAACCCTGGCTTGGAGGAGGGTCATGTGGTTATTTGCAGACTTGACTTCTCTTACTGTGAACACCCATGTGCTTTGCTGCCTAAAACATAACATGTTTGGCAATATGATGCGGCCCAGACCTACCATGGGTGCCATGTCACATATGGACTACGCATCCGACAACAGGGCCAGGAAGCAGAAGGTTCCGGAACACGACTGTCCCGGAGATAAGAACCCGTGGGCACGTCAGCTCATTTAGTCCTCACGACCCCTCCGCCCACCATGAGGAAGGTCCGTTCTTTCTTCCTCATTTAACAGATGAGGAAACTAAGGCACAGAAAGGTTAAGAAGCTTGTTCTCGGTCACACAGCTAGGACAGAGGTGGATTTGAACCCAGGCAGTGTGGCTGGGGTTACCATCCTGGCCTTTTTGAACATGTCAGGGGAGGGCAGGCCCTACCCAGCCACACAATGCCCTGTAACTCCTGCGGGTGACCTGCCCTGCCTCGTGGGGCCTCCGTTATGTCTGGGTCACCGAGGCAGGGGTTAGAGGTCTGTGCAAGCCCAGCACTGAGGGTCTCTCTGGGTTGAACCCACCTAAGAGCTGTGCCTTGGGCAGGCCCGGCCTTCTGTAGAAGCTGTGAGGGTGAAGGTCTCCAGCCCTTCAAGAACTCTCCCCGCGAAAAAAACAGTCTCCTTCCCAGCTTGGGGCACTATGTGCTTGGCTGTGGCAGCTCTGTCTGTTCTTCCCTGCCTGCCCCCAGGCACCCGCAGGGGCGCCAATCAACTCAGGCAGCTCAGGCTGCGAGGGAGGAACAAAAGCTTCCCTCCCGGAGCCAGAGCGTAAGAGACTTCGCCCAGGTGGGGAGGAAGACGCAGCGAGACCTGAGCCTTCTTCAGTTTTCTGTGGCAGCAAAGCTGGGTTCTGTGCTGGCCGTGGCCTCAGCACAAACGCCCCTCCGCATCACCCCACTTACATCCGCAACCCCCGGGCCCCCGTGGCCGCTTCCCCACTTGCTTTGCTCCAAGGCACTTGGCACCTTCTAACAATCTAGAGCACAGAAGGACCTGCGCTGCTGGGGTCTCCCCCTCCCCCTCTGGACACAGCCTGACGGGGCAGGGGTCTGTGTTCCCAGCGCACACCCCCGGCAAAGTCCCATACAGGGAGAGCTCAGGCAGGGTCAGTGGAGGGACCCGCGCCTGAATCCCAAAGTTCCACTCTGACTTGCACAGTCCGGGCCCCCAGCTCCGACATGCCCCCTCTGATAGGGGGGCGTCTCAGCCCCATTCCATCCTCCTGCAGCTGATGCCCCTCCCAGCTTTCAGAGTGACTCCCTTCTTTCAAATCCGATGTCCCCGTCCTGCTCCTGCCAAATCTGGCCCCTCCAACATGGTACCTAAGGGTCCAGAGTCAAGGGTCGCCTTGGCTGTGCCCTCACACCCCCTGGGGCAGGCCTGGGGCAGTGGGTCCCAAGCCTGTCAGGATTGGGCCCACACTACACCATGATAAATGCTGGGGCCATCCAGGCAGCAGGTGCCGCGCCCCAACTCCATGAGGGCCCTTGCTTTTCTCAGCAGGAAGTGACAGAAAACATTATTTTTCTAGTCAACCCATTCGGAGATGGAATAGAACAGACAGCAACATTTGCATGAAAATGTCACGATGAAAGCACTGAGGCCTCGCAGGACACCGGCACTGGGGAGGTGCTTTTGAGCTCTGTCCCCCGCACCCTGGGGGTCCCCGCCTTCTCCCTCTGCCGCACGAGAAACACTGGGGCCCAGGTGTTCTCAGCTCCTTTGTCCCCTTCCCCACCATCTTAGAAAGCGACTGAGGTCTTTTGAATTCCGGGGGCCGGTCTGAACCTTCCAAGAGCACAGATTTTTACGACTTGAAAATGACTGACCTTAAGGCTCGGTGAACCCACAGCTGACAGAAGGTTCCAGAGGGGAGGAGGAGGGGCTGGCTTGGGGTCATGCAGCCAGAGGCAGGGGCTGAGCAAAGTTCCTAACAGCGATTGTCTCCCAAAGGTCAGCCCCTGTCCGATCGCGGCCACCACAAGGCGGGGCTGAGCCAGTGGGCAGGGGTGGAGTGGGATGGAGCAGGACCCCCGACCGACAGCCTCCCGTCCTACCTGCGGTGAGCCTCCTAGGCCAGGCTGCTCGGGGCTGTCCTGCTGCTGGACCGCCGGGGGCTACAGCACTCACGTCCCACACCGTTGCGGGTGGCCTGGCTGGCAGGGGTCCCTGTGGGGATAGCGTGGCTGCGGTTGGTGAGGGATTGGGGTGGGAGGGGGGTGGCGGTGTTAGATTCTGCGGGCTCTGCTCTGAGCCCCCGCCCAGCCCAGAAACCCCACTAGCCTGGGGCCTCAGAACAGCCACGCCACTCCCTCCTAAGAGCCCACCGCGCCACAGCTTGGAGGAAGAGCCTGCGGGGAACTGGCTGCAGGACGCTCTCTTCTTGAGTGCAGGTTTGGCCAATGTCAGGGCCTCAGAGCTCGGGTTGGGGGGTGCATGCCAAGAGCCAGGGAAAGGAAGCCTGGGTCCCAGATGGACCCCAGGCCGCCCAGGCAGGCCTCCTATGAGTCTGCTGGGAGCATGGCTGGACTTTCTTAGAGAGGAGTATGGGCTCTCTGTGGGCCACGACTGGTTTCTGGATCCCCCAGGAACACTGGGGAACTCACAGCCTGGTTCCTCAAGGTGCTAAGGGCCAGAGGATGCCACCCTCTGAACTATCCGGCAAGAGAGAAAGGGGACATGGGGGGCTGGTCCTTAACAGGATGCCGCTGGGGGCCAGGCGGGCGGCTGCCACCCGAGTGGGTGCAAAATGGCGCCAGCCTCCTTGGGAGGGGGGAGGGCGAGCCCTGTCATCTGGGCCAGGGGAGGCAGCGTCTGCATGTGGCCAACCGCAGTGGGGACATGGGCTGTGAGGCCAGGCTGGAGCAGGTGTGGCCCACCCCTACCCCCAGGGTGCCCCAGAGATGCCCAGCCCAGGGGCATATGCCTGGGCGCAGATTCAGAGCCAAGGGCCTGGAAAGGCTCCGAGGCCCCCAGTCCACAGTGAGCTCCTCACCAGAGGCTGCTGGCCCTGGAAGGGGAAAATGGGGGCATTTCAGAGTCCAGTCCTTCCTGGCTCCTGCCATTCCTGGGGTCTGGGCTTCTGCCCCCACGGGCTCCCTGGCATCTGGCACCCCACCCTGTCCCAGCTCCTGCCTTCCTGCCTCTGTCCTCCTCATTACCCACCACCCCCAACATCTGTTCCCCCATCTGCTCTGGGGAACTCTGGATGGGTGGGGAATGTGGGGACTCTGGTCTCCGGGCCCTGAGGCCCAGGATAGAGGGCAGGGTTGAGGTGAGCAGAAAGTCCCAGAACTCTAACTTCTGGTCCCCACACCCTGAGTTCTGAAGGGAACCCAGGTGTCTGCTTCCCCTGACCCCATGGGGATCCCACTGTCCCGCTCCCAAGTCCCAGAGCCACCCAGGTTCCAGCTCCCAGCATCCCTTTCCTCAGCTCAGCTCTCTGGTCTTTGCACTCGGGTGGGAAAGGGTTAAGGGTGGGGCGCTGGGGGTGGGAGGTGGGTGGCAGGGAGGCCGGATTGTTTGGTGATAATCCCCTTCCGTGCCCAGGGTGTGGAGAACAAGGTTAGGGCCCCATGTGGGAAAGGCCATGGCTCTGATCCCTGCAGGCCTGGGCCTCGGTCTCTCACTTCTGCTCCCCCGCCAGGCACCCCTAGCCTGTCCCCTTCCCTCCCCTCCCCAGGGCCTGCCGGGCTGGGTGTCTCTGAGCCCACCTGCCCGCCTATCCCAGCCCCCAGGCAGTCCCAGCCTCAGTATCCTGGCTCCCTGTGGCCTCTGGATGCCTGGCCTCTGTCTCAGCCTCTCGGCCTCCTGTCTGTTCCTCTCTTTGCAGCAACTTCTCTGTGCCGAGCCCCTTCCCTAGGCTGACTGTCCTCTCTCTGCCTCTGTCCTGTCCTCTATTTCTTTGTGACTGAGCCTTCATCTGTCCCTAAGCCCCCTCTCCTGCCTAGCCCTGCTTGTCTCTGTGCCCCTCTCTAGGTTTCCACGTCTGCTGGCCTTGGCCAGCCCCTCTGCTCCAGCCGCTCACCGCTCCCCAGGGCCCCCTGCCCCTCGACACTGACGGATAACTCTGGGGTGTTAAGCTACGGATTAGTTCAGGCAAAATTCTCGATTTTGTCTGCGTTCTTTCCCCTTTGGGTTATGTAAACAGTAATTCTTCCCAGATGGAACTATTTTCCTCGCTTCCATGCAGCCGGGGAGGGGGCCTGGACGGGTTGGGGGTGGAATGCACCAGTTCCACAGGACACCTCCAGGAGGGGTAGAGGCTGCGGCTGAGGTCCCCAGCCCAGCCACCTCTCTTTCCTCCAGGTGCTGGCTCTGCTGTGACCATGCCTGTGACCTTTGCCCTCCTGCTCCTCCTGGGCCAGGCCACTGCGGACCCATGCTACGATCCACAGGGCCGCCCCCAATTCTGCCTCCCGCCAGTGACACAGCTGGCTGCCGTGGCGGCCTCCTGCCCTCAGGCCTGTGTCCTGTCCCCAGGAAAACACCTTGGCCCCAGGGAAACCTGCAATGGCAGCCTGACCTTGGCCCTGGGTGGCCCCTTCCTCCTGACATCTGTCAGCTTGCGCTTCTGCACCCCAGGACCCCCAGCCCTCATCCTGTCTGCTGCCTGGGCCTCAGGGGGTCCCTGGAGGCTGCTGTGGCACAGACCTGCCTGGCCTGGCACCTTGGGGGGCCCTGAAAGGGTGACCTTCCACTCCACACCAGGTCCTAAGGCCACTGTGGCGGCCAGCCACCTCCGTGTAGAGTTCGGGGGCCAGGCCGGGCTAGCGGCAGCTGGGCTGAGAGGCCGCTGCCAGTGTCATGGCCACGCTGCCCGCTGTGCCGCCCGTGCCCGGCCCCCCCGCTGCCACTGCCGCCACCATACCACTGGCCCAGGGTGCGAAAGCTGCCGCCCGTCCCATCGAGACTGGCCCTGGCGGCCTGCCACGCCCCGGCACCCCCACCCTTGCCTACGTGAGTCCTGCGCCCCTCACTCTCCCTGCCTTTGCCTGCCTGCCACTGGGTCCTTTGTCCCTACGGGAGCAGGATGTTCCCTTCCCTCCCTGGAACTGGGTGCTCCTTGCCTCTCACCCCAGTCTCAGACTCAGTCCCCTCAGTATCTCCTCTCTGCAGCCAGTCCTGTATCTCAGCCACACATGGGCCTGTCTGCTCATGAGGGGCTCAGCCTCTCCCCAACATTTATCAGCCTGTGATGATGGTGATGATGATGATGATGGTAGTGATGGTGGTAATGGTGATGATGATGGTGATGACGGGTGGTGGTGATGGTGGTGATGGTGGTGATGGTGATGATGGTGGTGATGTGATGATGGTGATGATGGTGGTGATGGTGGTGGTGATGATGGTGATGGTGATGATGGTGGAGATGTGATGATGATGATGGTGTGATGGTGGTGGTGATGATGGTGATGATGATGGTGATGATGGTGGTGGTGATGATGGTGGTGATGGTGATGATGGTGATGATGATGGTGATGATGGTGATGGTGATGATGGTGGTGATGGTGGTGGTGATGGTGGTGATGATGGTGATGATGATGGTGATGATGGTGATGGTGGTGGTGATGGTGGTGATGGTGGTGATGATGGTGGTGATGGTGGTGGTGGTGATGATGATGGTGATGATGGTGGTGATGATGATGGTGGTGGTGGTAAGTGATGATGGTGATGGTAGTGGTGATGACGATGGTGGTGGTAATGATGGTGATGGGATGATGGTGATGATAGTGATGATGATGGTGATGGTGATGGTGGTGATGTGAGGTGATAGTGGTGATGATGGTGGTGGTGATGTGATGATGGTGATGACGATGGTGGTGGTGATGTGATGATGATGGTGCACTATAGTGGTGATGGTGATGATGATGATGGTGATGATGGTGGTGATGTGATCATGATGATGGTGATGGTAGTGGTGATGACGATTGTGGTGGTGATGGTGATGATGATGACAGTGGTGGTGATGTGATGATGATGATGGTGATAGTGGTAATAGTGATGGTGATGATGGTGATAGTGATGATGATGATGGTGATGGTGGTGGTGGTGATGATGGTGACGGTGGTGGTGGTAATGTGATGATGGTGTTGACGGTGGTGGTGGTAATGTGATGATGGTGATGGTAGTGGTGATGACGATGGTGGTGGTAATGATGGTGATGGTGGTGGTGATGGGATGATGGTGATGATGGTGATGATGATGGTGATGATGGTGATGGTGGTGATGTGATGTGATAGTGGTGATGATGGTGGTGGTGATGTGATGATGGTGATGACGGTGGTGGTGGTGATGTGATGATGGTGATGACGGTGGTGGTGGTGATGTGATGATGATGGTGCACTATAGTGGTGATGGTGATGATGATGATGGTGATGGTGGTGGTGATGTGATGATGATGATGGTGATGATTGTGGTGGTGATGGTGATGATGATGATGACAGTGGTGGTGATGTGATGATGATGATGGTGATAGTGGTGATGGTGATGATGGTGATGGTGGTGGTGATGATGGTGATGGTGATGATGGTGATAGTGGTGATGATGATGATGGTGATGGTGGTGCTGATGATGGTGACGGTGGTGGTGATATGATGATGACGGTGACAGTGGTGATGATGGTGATAGTGGTGATGATGATGGTGGTGATGATGATGATGATATAATAACAGTTTCTGAGCACCCATCCCAGGGCCTGGCTGGATGCAGGTACTTGGGTAATATTTATTGAACAGTTGTAGGGGAACAGGACAGCTGGACAGTACCTGACTCCTCAAACCAACCACAAGGGGAAAGTATTCGGTCATTAAACACATATTTATCAATCACCTACTGTGTGCCAGGCAGGGATTGTCATCAGGCCCATTTTACAGATGAGGAGACTCAGGGCTAGAGTTCAGAAGTCCTCTGCACAAGGACATACAGTGGCTGCGTGTGGCAGGGCCAGGATATGAGCTCAGGAAGCCAAGTTCTGGGGTCTTAGCCTGTCCCTGCCAAGCTCCTGCTGGGTACTGTCACACCAGGTGGCAGTCAAGAGGCAACAGACAGGAGCACGGCCTTGGTGGCCTGGCAGCCAGACTATTTGGGCTTGAATCCCAGCTCCTCTGCTTACCCGCTGTGAGACCCTGGGCAAGTGACCTAACCTTTTGGTACCTCAGTTTCCTCCACCATAGAGTGGGGATAGTAACAGCACATCTTTTACAGGCTGTAGTGAAAATTAAATGCGTTAATACACATAAAGCCTTTAAATAAAGCCCAATGTGGTACCTGGCACAAAGGAACGGCTTCCTGAGCACCTGCCAAAGTCAGCACTCCCCAGCTGAGGAAGGTGAGGCTCAAAGAGAGGTCACTTGCCCTAAGTCTCATTGCCAGCAAGGGATTGAATCCAGGGAGCCCTGAGTTCCTAGATGCTGCGACAATCCGCCACTCCATCCAGCTGGACGGGGCCCCCCAGGAATGTCCCATGCGATGCCCTCTTTCCCACAGGTGCTTCCAGACTGGGCCTTCCCCACCTCCCTCCAGCAGCCCCTCCTCAGAGACAGCCGGTGTCAGCTCCTTCCGGCCCTGACCCCCTCCCTCCTCCAGCCTGAGACACTTGGTAGAGGGTCCGAGGTCCTGGGAGGTAACTCTACCAACAGACACAGACACATACACACGTGTGCAAGTGTACCCTTGACTTCCCTCTCCACCTCCCATGCTCTTTGCCTCCTGGCCCTCTATTTCTTTTTTTTTTCTTTTGAGATGGAGTCTTGCTCTGTCACCCAGGCTGGAGTGTGGTGGCGCCATTTCAGCTCACTGTAATCTCCGTCTCTGGGGTTCAAGCCATTCTCCTGTCTCAGTCTCCTGAGTAGCTGGGATTACAGGTGCGTGCCACCACGCCCGGCTAATTTTGTATTTCTAGTAGAGATGAGGTTTCGCCATGTTGGCCAGGCCGGTCTCGAACTCCTGACCTCAGGTGATCCGCCAGCCTCGGCCTCCCAAAATGCTGGGATTACAGGCGTGAGACACCGCACCCGGCCTCCGCCCCTCTATTTCTTCATACATGAAGATCACATGGGCTAACTTACAGACCATCCCCATTCTTTGGCCAAATCTTTTACCTAAGCAGGGGAGTGAGGGGTGAGACTCACCTGGCCTGAGGATGAGGCAGCCTTCATCCTGGGCCTGAACAAGGCCTGGGCGCTGGGCAGGCTGTCCTCCTGAGGGTCACATCCCCCCAGACTGAGCAGGGCAGTGCCCTCCAAACCCGGGTAAGAGACTGACAATGCTGCGTGGAGAAAGGTCAGGGTGGCCAGGTGAGACTAATGGCTGTGGCAGAGCTGCCGGCTTCACAGACATCCTGGTCTGCATCTCCCCTCCCTCATCTGAGTTTTCCACAGGGGAAGTGAGGTAAAACGATTACCCTTGGGTCGGAAAGAATCCAAAGCCTGAATCAACTCACTGATCATCTGAATAGCTTTGCCACCTTGAATGCCCACAAAAACCCTGGGAGAGAGGGATCTGGATTCTCTCTAGACAGGGAGAAAACAGAGGCTGGGAGAGGGGGAGTCGTTTTCCCAAGAACACGCAGCTGTCTGAGCTCCCTGATTATCCCACGACTCTTCCGGGCTCTCAGGGACCTGCCAGTCCAGGGCTCTCAAACCTCTTAGAGTCAAAACACCCTGAAGTCCAAGTGTCTTCAAAGAGTGTCCATGAGCCTGGGAAACATAATGAGTCCCCGTCTTTACAAAAAAATTTAAAAGTAGCCTGGTGTGGTGGTGCATGCCTGTGGACCCAGCTACCGAGGAGGCTGAGGTGGGAAGATCCCTTGAGCCCAGGAGTTGGAGGCTGCAGTGAGTTATGATTGTGCCATTGCACTCCAGCCTGGGCAAGAGTGAGACCCTGTCTCCAAAAAAAAAAAAAAAAAAAAAGAGTGGTCTATGAACCCCCTGTATCAGCATCTCACTCTGCAGTGCTTGCTGGAAATACAGATCCCTGGGCCCATCAGAAAGCCTAGGGAGGAGCCCTGCAATCTGGCTTTTGTTGTTGTTGTTGTTTTGGATTTTTCCTTCTTTTTTAAAGACAAGGTCTCACTCTGTTGCCCAGGCTGGAGTGCAGTGGCGTGATCTCAGCTCACTGCAACCTCCACCTCCTGGGTTCAAGCAATTCTCCTGCCTCAGCCTCCTGAGTACCTGGGATTACAGGCATGTGCCACCACACCCAGCTAATTTTTGTATTTTTAGTAGAGACAGGGTTTCACCACGTTGCCCAGGCTGGTTTTGAACTCCTAACCTCAGGTGATCTGCCCACCTTGGCCTCCAAAAGTGCTAGGATTACAGGCACGAGCCATCACGCCCGGATGCAGCCTACTCTTTAAGGGCCCAGTTTCACAGATGTTCAGGAGGTTCATGAGTCCCCCGGGACTTACCAGCTCCAGTCCAATGTACTTTTTTTTTTTTTTTTTGAGATGGAGTCTTGCTCCATTGCCCAGGCTGGAGTGCAGTGGTGCGATCTTGGCTCACAGCAACCTCCACCTCCTGGGTTCAGGAGATTCTCCTGCTTCAGCCTCCCGAGTAGCTGGGACTACAGGCACAAGCCACCACGGCCAGCTAATTTTTAAATTTTTAGTAGAGATGGGTTTTCGCCATTTTGGCCATGTGGGTCTCGAACTCCTGACCTCAGGTGATCCACCTACCTTGGCCTCCCAAGTGCTGGGATTACAGGCATGAGCCCGGCCTACCCATTTAAAAGATGAGAGACCATCCTGGCTAACACGGTGAAACCCCGTCTCTACTAAAAATACAAAAAAAAAAAATTAGCTGGGTATGGTGGCACACGCCTGTAGTTCCAGCTACTTGGGAGGCTGAGGCAGGAGAATCGCTTGAACCTGGGAAGTGGAGGTTGCAGTGAGCTGAGGTCGCGCCACTGCACTCCAGCCTGGGTGACAGAGCGAGTCTCTGTCTCAAAAAAAAAAAAAAAAGATAATAATAGAGATGTCTTGGGACCCAGGCATTCTCTTCTACCTTGGACACTCACGGCTTCCTTTCATGAGGGCAGGGCCATGGGAAAAAAGCTGAGGACTGGGGAGCAGCACACTCAGCCCTGATGCACCCCCACCCCATCTTGCTCCTAGCCTGCTCCTGCAACCAGCATGCCCGACGCTGCCGGTTCAACTCTGAGCTGTTCAGACTGTCGGGCGGCCGGAGTGGGGGTGTTTGTGAGCGGTGCCGCCACCACACAGCCGGGCGGCACTGCCACTACTGCCAACCTGGGTTCTGGAGGGACCCTAGCCAGCCTATCTCCAGCCGCAGGGCCTGCAGGGGTGAGTGTGGCCTGCAGACAGGCCTGGGGGGAGCAGAGGTGGGGCTGGACTCCTGGGGCTGAGGGAGGAGGGGCTGGGGGCCTGGATTCCTGGATCTGAGGGAAGAGGGGCTGGGGGCCTGGACTCCTGGGTCTGAAGGAAGAGGGGCTAGGGGATAGGACTCCTGGGACTGAGGGAGCAGGGGCTGGGGGCCTGGACTCTTGGGTCTGAGGGAGGAGGGGCTGGCGTCCTGGACTCCTGGGTCTGAGGGAGGAGGGGCTGAGGGCCTGGACTCTGGGCCTGAGGGAGGAGGGGCTGGGGGCCTGGACTCCTGGGTCTGAGGGAAGAGGGCCTGGGGGCCTGGACTCCCCAGGCTGAGGGAGGAGGCACTGTGGAATTGGGAGGGGCATCTGGGGCCCCGATACCCCATGCCCCCAGCTCCTCTGCTCATGTAGCCTGCCAGTGCCACCCTATTGGGGCAACAGGAGGAACCTGCAACCAGACCAGTGGGCAGTGCACCTGCAAGTTAGGGGTCACAGGCCTGACCTGCAACCGCTGTGGCCCTGGCTACCAGCAGAGCCGTTCCCCCAGGATGCCCTGCCAGCGTGAGTCTTGAGGGGCCAGGCCACAAGCCTGAGTAGAGTGGGAAAGAGACATCCCAGGTCTCCAGTGAGCAGATGCAGTGAGGGCTGGGGCCTTGGGAATTGGGAGCCCAAGGCTGGAGGCCGGACTCTGGGCCCTCGGATAAGCAGGGACTGAAATTCTGGACTCTTGAGGAAAAGGAGGCTTGGGGCCTGGACGCCTGCGTCCCGGGAGAGGAAAGCAAGGGATGCTTGCACTCTTGAGTCCTAAAGGAATAAACACTTAAAGAGTTTGGGTGCCTGGATTCCCGGGGCAGGGGCGAGGGGATCCTGGGGGAAATGACTAAGAGGTTAATTTCTCCTTTGGTCTCACAGGAATTCCAGAGGCAACAACCACCCTTGCCACTACTCCTGGTGCTTATAGTTCTGGTAAGATAGTCTGGCATGGAGGTCCCTGAGTGGCAAGTGGGACTGGGGATGGGCTGACTGGGTCCCCAGATGGGGATACATGGGTCACCCATTGAGCCGAGTCCCAAAGGTTTGGGTGCCCCAGCTGGCCATCAAGATGGAATGGAGGGATGGGCAGGGGCAGAAGGCTGTGGTCTAGGCCCCAGGAGCCCACTGCAGACAGCCTGACCCTCCCCAGACCCTCAGTGTCAAAACTACTGCAATATGTCGGACACCAGGGTACACATGAGCCTTCGGAGGTACTGCCAGCAGGACCATGGTGAGTGCTGGGGAGACAGATGGCGGAAGGCTACACAGCTGGTTCTGATGACTGCTTTTAAGCCACCCCCTTTCTGGCCTTCCACTTTCTCATCTTAAATGGGAAGGAGTGTTGGATTCCAAAGCCCCTTCCTGATCTAGAAATTGATGGGGCAGAAGACAAATGGGAAGCGGGGGTGGGAAGGGGGCATTCACTACCTTCCTGTGTCTCCTCTTTCCCCATGTTCTTGGGCTTGCAGAGTTTCATCATCTCCTTCAGCCTGACATCTCTGAGGGATGGAAGAGATAGGGGAACTGGTTGAGTGGAATGAACTCTTGCCCTGTCCTCCCTATCTCAGAGACCTTGCTGCTTCCCTTCATGGTCCCAGATATTTGAGCCTTAGCCCCACTCCCCATAAGGACTTGTCCCACGGCTCCCTCATCCCCAGTCCACACCTGCTCCATGACCTTGGGGTCTATGACCTCAGGCTATTCAGCTCTCTTAAGACACTCAGGAGTTTGGCCCAGCCAACAAATCTAGACCAACGCCAGCTATTTCTCTCAATGTATAGGACCGCAGACTTCTCCCTCAGGATCCTCTTCTGGTCACTAGTGTTCTAGGCCTTCAAAGGTGGAAAGCTTTTCCCCACCTTCCACAGGGATCTCCTGCCCCGCAGACCCAGCTGGCTAGTCAGAGTCCCACCCAGCCTCTCAGAAAGTGCATTTTTCTGGCCGGGCGCGGTGGCTCACGCCAATAATCCCAGCACTTTGTGGGGGCCGAGGCGGGCGGATCACTTGAGGTCAGGAGTTCGAGACCAGCCTGGCCAACATGGTGAAACTCCATCTCTACTAAAAATACAAAAATTAGCCAGGAGTGGTGGCAGGATCCTGTAAACCCAGCTACTCAGGAAGCTGAGGCACAAGAATCACTTCAACCTAGGAGGCAGAGGCTGCAGTGAGTTGAGATCACACCACTGCACTCCAGACTGGGCAACAGAGTAAGATTCCGTCTCAAAAAAAAAATTTATGTTCTTCTGAATCACTATCAGTATGACCTCAGCCCTCACATTCCAGGGACCAATCTCTTCCTTCTTCTGGTCCTCCAAATTTATTCCAGAGCCCCTCCCCCCGGCAATGTGACCCCTCCTTCCCAAGAATTCCACCATTGATACCTTCTGACTCCACTGTATTAGAGACCCTGGACCTGCCTCTTCTGCCCTGTCCCCAGCCCCACCTACTATAGTTTAACTCCTTATCTCAAAGATGTTTCCTCCAGCGGGCTCTACCCCTCATGATTTAGGGTCAAACTCTCAAAAGTTCAAGGTTTCTCTCCCCACTGCGATACCAGAAGCCCACCCACCGGTCTCGGGCTCCTGCCCACTGTGACTGACCCCACGGGACCCAGAGGTACCCTGGAAGCTCCCCACGACCTGGGCTGACATCTCCCCTCCCCACAGTTCTCCGCGCGCAGGTGCTAGCGTCCGAGGCGGCGGGCCCAGCATGGCAGCGGCTGGCCGTGCGCGTGCTGGCCGTTTATAAGCAGCGGGCGCAGCCCCTGCGACGCGGCGACCAGGACGCCTGGGTGCCCCGCGCCGACCTGGCCTGCGGCTGCCTGAGCCTGCAGCCAGGCACCGACTACCTGCTGCTGAGCAGCGCAGTGAGCGACCCCGACCCCACGCGCCTCATCCTCGACCGCCACGGCCTCGCGCTGCCATGGAGGCCGCGCTGGGCCCGGCCCCTGAGGCGGCTGCAGGAGGAGGAGCGCGCCGGAGGCTGCCGCGGCCTGCGGGCACCCACACCCAGCCCCAGGCCGGACCACTAGACGTGAGATGGGGCTGCCTCAAACGCCAACAAAGTAATCTGGGAGCCACTAGGAGCTGAGCCTTCTACCTCGACGGTGCACCGTAGAGAGCAAATCAGCCGTCGCAGAGCCCCGACGACACTGTGCATGCGCCCATGCCGCGCAGGCGTGCGGAACTTTTAGCAAAAGGCAGCAAGCGGGACTTCTGATTCCAACAGTTCCTCCTTTGGCCTGTGGCTTATTCCCCGCCAGTGATCTATTTCCCCCAATAAAGTCTCAAATCTTGGGGAATTTTTGTCTACAGACCCCGATCGATGCTGGCACAGTCTCCGGAGGGAAGCGAACAAGGCCTTGAATCAATACCCGGAGCTGAAGTTAGGACCACAGCACCACAGGACCCTGACAAAGTGGCCAATCCAATGAGAGCGCTCTTATGACGTCATTGGGCGCTAGTCAGATTGGTGTTGCCTGATGATAGGCCAAAGGCCAATGGGCGGGGCTTGGTTGGAAAAGGCGGGAAATCTCACATAGGGAGGGACAGCAGTTCCAGAGAAAATTCCAGACGTAGGAACTTTTGGTTTCTGATGGGCCTCAGGATAGGCTCTGAGAAAGGAATTAAGATACTTTGAGTGACTCATTTTTGAGAGAATAGCCAATCGGAAGCCACAGAGTGGTATGACATAACTTGGTGCTAAGCGGAATTGTATTCCCACTCAACAATTGGCCTGCAGGCCAGAGGGGAGGGGCTCAAAAGGCAGGAAGCGGTAAGTACCACGGAATGGAAGGTTGCCACGGTCTGGGACCTTCCTTGCCACCCTGACCTCTGCCTCTGCACCCACAGCAAACAACATAATCTCAAATTTGGGTGATCTTTTCAGGAGAGTCACTGAGGGGCTACTCAGGGAATCTTAGAGGAAGGGATGTGATTTAAGGTCCATTTGTTTGTTTCTTCCTCTTTTTTTAAAAAAAGTTATTTTATTTATAGTTATATTTACTTATTTTTTTGAGATGGAGTTTCACTCTTGTTGCCCAGGCTGGAGTGCAATGGCACGATCTCAGCTCACTGCAACCTCCACCACCCCGGTTCAAGCAATTCTCCTGCCTCAGCCTCCCAAATAGCTGGGACTACAGGTATGCGCCACCATGCCTGGCTGATTTTGTATTTTTAGTAGAGATGGGGTTTCACCACATTGCCCAGTCTGGTCTCGAACTCCTGACCTCAGTTGATCTGCCCACCTAGGCCTCCCAAAGTGCTGGGATTACAGGCATAAGCCACTGTGCCCAGCCAAAAATTTTTATTTTATTTTAATTATTTAGTTTTTTGAGACTGGGTCTCACTCTGCTGCCCAGGCTGGAGTACAGTGGCTCTATGGTAGCTCACTGCAGCCTTGACCTACTGGGCTCAAGCAATACTCCCACCTCAGCCTCCCAAGTAGCCAGGACCACAGGCACAGGCCACCATGCCTGGCTAATTTTGTTGTTGATGGTAGAGACGAGGTCTCACTATGTTGCCCAGGCTGGTCTCAAACTCCTGGGCTCAAGTGATCCTTCCACCTTGGCCTGCCAAAGTGCTGGGTTTATAGGCATGAGCCACCGTGCTGGCCTAAGGTCCATTTGGACCTGGAACAAAGTGGCCAATACAATAAGCACACTCCTATGATGTAACTGGGTGCTAGTCAGATTTGTGTTGTCTAATAATTTCCTTCCCTGAGAGAAAGATGGGGCTCTCAGCCAATGGGGAGTCAGGATATGCCATGATGTCACAGGATACCAGGCAGGGAGAAAGGTGCCTTCCAGCAAATGTTCTGGGTTTGCTCTTGGTTAGATGGAAAAAGGCAAGAAATTGCCTCCAGGGAGACCATTTGGCCCCCATGCCACCAATAAAATGTTACAATATCTGGGAGAACCTGTCCTTAGCCTCCCGATGAACCCAGGGTGGGGGCATCTCTGAAGTAGGAGTCTTTTAAGGGATTTTCTTTTCTTTTCTTTTTTAGTAGAGATGGGGTCTCACTATGATGCCCAGGCTGGTCTCGACCCCCTGAGCTCAAGCAATCCTCCTGCCTCAGCCTCCCAAAGTGTTGGGATTACAGGCGTGAGCAACCGCGACCAGTCTTAAGGGATTTTCTTTTCTTTTCTTTCTTTCTTTTTTTTTTTTTTTCTGAGATGGAGTCTCACTGTGTCACCCAGGCTGGAGTGCAGTGGAGCGATCTTGGCTCACTGCAACCTCCACCTCCCAGGTTCAAGCGATTCTCCTGCCTCAGTCTCCTGAGTAGCTGGAATCACAGGCACGTGCCACCACGCTCGGCTAATTTTTGTATTTTTAGTAGAGACGGGTTTCCCCATGTTGGCCAGGCTGGTCTCGAACTCCTGACCTCGGGTGATCCACCCGCCTCAGCCTCCCAAAGTGCTGGGATTACAGGCGTGAGCTACCGCGTCCGGCCAAGGGATTTTCTAAGAAGGGTCCTCTGTTCCAGAAAAACTATATTCCTTATCTTTGTTATTTTCATCCTCTCTTGAAGCCAATTCAGTTGGGCATTCACTGCCCCCATACTCCACCTTTATAACCAATCCATGAGCAAATCCTGTCCACATCTACAAAATATCTCCCATAATTCAACCATTTTTACCATCTCTGTTGCTACCACCTTTGTCCAAGCCACCATCACTGCTCGTCCGGATTATTACAATAGTCCCCACACTGCTCTCATCACTACCGCCTGAAAGTCTTCTTCACATGGAAGCAAGGATGATCACTTTAAATCATGTCAGGACAGACATGGTGGCTTATGCTGGTAACCCCAGCACTTTGGGAGGCTGAGGTGGGAATCACTTGAAGCCAGGAGTTCAAGACCAGCAAACTTGGTAACATAGCAAAACCCCATCTCTTAAAAAAAAAAAAAAAAATTAGCTGGACATGGTGGTGCACACCTGTAGTCCCAGCTACTTGAGAGGCTGAGGCAGAGGATTGCTTGAGTCCAGGAGTTGGAGGCTGCAGTGAGCTATGATCGTGGCACTGCACTCCAACCTGGGCAACAGAGTGAGACCCCATCGCTAAAAATAAACTTTTTTCTTCTGCATTTTTTAATGCAGAAAAAAAACCAAAGAAACAAAAAACAAAAAATAAACTCTTGAATGGCTTCCCATCACTCTCAAAATACAACCCAAAGTCCCTGCCCTGCCCCACAAAGCCCTGCATGATCTACCTCCACCATATCACCGACCTCACCTCTTAGAAGTCTTCCTCATTCACATCACTGCAGCCACACTGGTCTTCTTCCTATTCCTTTAAAAACAAAGCACACTTGCTGGGCACGGTGGCTCACGCCTGTAATCCCAGCAATTTGGGAGGCCGAGGCGGGTGGATCATGAGGTCAGGAGATCGAGACCATCCTGGCTAATACAGTGAAACCCCGTCTCTACTAAAAATACAAAAAAATTAGCTGGGCGTGGTAGTGGATGCCTGTAGTCCCAGCTACTCCGGAGGCTGAGCCAGGAGAATGGCGTGAACCTGGGAGGTGGGGCTTGCAGTGAGCTGAGATCGTGCCATTGCACTCCAGCCTGGGCGACAGAGTAAGACTCTGTCTCAAAGAAAGAAAAAAAAAAGCACACTCTGCCCCAGGACCTTTGCACTTGCTGTTCTCTTCCTGGAACACACCTTTTCATGTAATGGCAAGCCAGTTTCCCTACTTCATTGAGATCTTCCATTAGGCAGGTTAGGCTAGCTCTGTTGGCTCTACAGAGTTTATTTAGTTCTGGCTGGGTGTGGTGCCTCACACCTGTAATCTCAGCACTTTAGGAGGCTGAGGCTGGTGATCACTTGAGCCCGGGTCTAGACCAGCGTGGGCACCATGGTGATACTCCATCTCTACAAAAAATACAAAAATTAGCCGGGCATTGTGGTGTGTGCCTGCCTGTAGTTCTCATACTTGGGAGGCTGAGGCAGGATTGTTTGAGTCCAGGAGGTCCAGCCTGCAGGGAACTATGATTGGGCCACGATACTCCAGCCTGGTTGACAGAGCAAAACCCTGTCTCAAAAAAAAAAAAAAAAAAAAGAAAACACAAAGTTTCTTTCTTGTTCATATACATGTTCCATGCAAGTTGGCAAAGGTTGGTTTTCCACACAGTCAAGGACCCAGGCTGACAGATGTTCATCACCTTGTAGCACCAGCCGTAACCCAGGGCATCCTTGATCACTGAGACAAGGAAAGAGGAAAAGCACTGAACGGTCTTATGCAAGCAAAACAGCTTCGGCCCAGGAACGACTCCCGGCCCTTCCAATCACAGCTCATTCATCGGGATTACTCATGTGGTTCCACTCAATTGTATGAAGGTGGGGACGTAAAATTCCCTCACGTGCTCAGTAACAGAAAAGAACTGTCGAATTCCTTTCCTGTTACTGCCATAACAAATTACCATACACTCAGCAGCTGAAACAACACAAATTTATCATCTTACAGCTCTACAGATCAAAAGCCTCACATGGGTTTCACTGAGCTAAAAATCAAGGTGCTAACGAGGCTGCATTCCATCTGGAGCCTCTAAGAGAGAATCTGTTTCCTTTCTATTCCCAGTTTCTAGAGGCCACCCACATTCCCTGATTCATGACCCCTTTTTCCATCTTCACAGTCAACCACAACAGGTCGAATCCCTTTCACATTTCAAATTTTTCCTGCCTCTTCTATCCTCACGTCTCTTTCTGACCATGGCTGGGAAAGGTTCTCTGCTTTTAAGGACTCCTGTAATTAGACGAGGGGCACCTGGTCTACCGCCATACCACCCTAAATGCACCCGATCTTGTCTGATCTCAGAAGCTAAGCAGGGTCTTAGTTCTTGGATGTTAGTTCTTGGATGGGAGATGGGGCCACCCAGATAATCCAGAGTACTCTTTCCCCATCTCAAGATCCCTTTTGTTTGTTTGTTTTGAAACATTCTCGCTCTGTTGCCCAGGCGGAGTATAGTGGCATGATCTCGGCTCACTGCAACCTCCGCCAGACCAAAACAAACAAACAAACAAACAAAAAAACAAAACAAACAAACAAAAAACATAAGAAAACAAAATAAAACAAAAACAAAAAAACCCCAAAAATCAGCCAGGCCTGGTGGTGCACACCTGTAATCCCAGCTACTCGGGAGGCTGAGGCAGAAGAATCGCTTGAATCGAGGAGGTGGAGGTTGCAGTGAGCCGAGATCATGCCACTGCACTCTAGCTTGGGCAACACAGAGAGACTCTGTCTTAAAAAAAACAAAAAACAAAACCACAAATCCCAGCCCTGCTGAGCCATGTCCCTCAGTTTTCTCATCTATAATATGAGGATGATAATAATAATAGAAAATAATCTACAGGGTACGTAGATTTTGAGGATTAAAGGAGTTAATATATATAATGGGCTTAGAACAGTGCCTAGCGCAGACTGAGAGTTGTGTGAGTTTATTATTTATTTATTCATTTATTTTGAGATAGGGTCTCACTCTGTCTTCCAGGCAGGAGTGCAGTGACACAATCACAGCCCAATGCAGCCTCGACCTCCCAGGCTCAAGGTATCCTCCTGCCTCAGCCTCCCAAGTAGCTAGGACTACAGGCGCAAGCCACCAGGCTAGTTTTTTTTTGTTTTTGTTTTTTTTAAATAGAGGCAAGGTTTTGCTGTTGCCCAGGCTGGCTTTGAACTCCTGGGCTCAAGCAATCCTCCCGCCTCGGCCTCCCAAAGTGCTGGGTAATCCCATCACCAGGCGTGAGCCACTGCTCAGAACCTTTAGTTTGTTATTAATATTATTTAGGCCGGGCGCGTTCTTTCACGCCTGTAATCCCAGCACTTTGGGAGGCCAAGGCAGGCAGATCACTTGAGGTCAGGAGTTCGAGACCATCCTGGCCAACATGGTGAAACCCTGTCTCTACTAAAAACAGAAAAATTAGGCTGGGCACGGTGGTTCATGCCTTTTTTGGAGGGCCAACGTGGGCAGATCACCTGAGGTCAGGAGTTCGAGACCAGCCTCACCAACATGGTGAAACCCCGTCTCTACTAAAAATACAAAAAGTAGCTGGGTGTGGTGGTGTGCGCCTGTAGTCCCAGCTCCTAGGGAGGCTGAAACAGGAGAATTGCTTGAATCCGGGAGGTGGGTTGCAGTGAGCCAAGATCACACCACTGCACTCCAGCCTGGGCAACAGAACAAGACTTCTTCTCAACAACAACAAAAAAAAAAAAAAAAAAAAAGAAAGAAAAAAAGCCGGGCGCGGTGGCTCACGCTTGTAATCCCAGCACTTTGGGAGGCCGAGGCGGGCGGATCACGAGGTCAGGAGATCGAGACCACGGTGAAACCCCGTCTCTACTAAAAATACAAAAAAAAATTAGCCGGGCGTGGTGGCGGGCGCCTGTAGTCCCAGCTACTCGGAGAGGCTGAGGCAGGAGAATGGCGTGAACCCGGGAGGCGGAGCTTGCAGTGAGCCGAGATTGCGCCACTGCACTCCAGCCTGGGCGACAGAGCAAGACTCCGTCTCCAAAAAAAGAAAAAAAAAAGAAAAATTAGCTAGGCATGGTGGTACACAGCTGTAGTCCCAGCTACTCTAGAGGCTGAGGCAGGAGAATTGCTTGAACCCGGGAGGGTGAGGTTGCAGTCAGCCAAAATTGCACCACTGCACTCCAGCCTGGCAACAGAGCAAGACTCTTGTCTCAAAAAAAAAAAAAAAAAAAAAAAAAAAAAAAATATATATATATATATATATATATATAAAATTTAAACACCCAGAGTCCACAGTGCATACCTCCTCCAGGAGACTGGAACCCAGAAGGCGAGAGTATAGATCAGGGAGGATTTTTCTAGGCTCCCAGGGGCAGTGGGAGTTGAAGACGGAGAGAGGGGTGAGGAAGCCAAGAGGGGCTGTGGGAACCACCCAGGCCTGTAGAGGCCTGGCGCTGCCGCCTCCCACTCAGGGGCTGGGGAGACAGGAGATGAAAGCATGGTGCAGAGCAGGCCCCATATGTTCCTCATGACCCAAACTTTGTTCCCAGCGCCCGAGACGAATAGGCATGAAATCCACATCTGGGACCCACCTCCGGCCTGGTCGTTCCCTCCCCCTCTGGGCACCAAGCCCAGTCTGTCTTTGTGCTATAATGGAGGCAGCACAGGTGGCTTCCAGAACTCCAAGGAGGCCCCTGCTCACCTCGTGGCATTGCCAGATGGCTTCTTGGAGGAGGGGACTCCTGAAGTGTGCAAAAGTCTGAGTAGGAATTTGCCCAGAGGAGAAGGGAGACAGGGAGCCCGGTTAGAGGAAACAGTTTGGCAAAGATCCCAGGGCAGGAGGTCTGTGTGGTGAAAGAAGAGATGAAGCTGGGGACTGGGGGTGGCCAGGGCATGTGGGGTCTCTCAGGCCAGGCTGAGGACCTGGGCTTTTTTCCCCCCAGGGCACTGGGGAGCCATGGGAGGTCTGTGAGCAGGGGAGGGGCAGAATCAGCTTTGTGTGAGAGACAAACCATGTTAAAACAGAGTGATACGGGTAATCGTCATCATCACTGAGGTGGCTCAGCTCACTGGGGGAGCCCAGAGAGTACCCCAAACCCAGCCTGCAGGTCAGAAAACTTCTCTCAGAGGTGGATCTTCAAGGACATTAGAAGAATCTGGTCACGACAAGAAAGGCTGAGGAGGGGGACCCTGTCCAGAGGTGCAGGGGAGCTGTGGGAGAGGCAGGGTCCACTCTAAATGTAACACAACCACTCAGGGGCTGGGCATGGTGGCTCTCGCCTGTAATCCCAGCACTTTGGGAGGCCAAGGTGGGAGGATTGCTTGAGGCCAGGAGTTCAAGACCAGCCCAGCCAGCATAGTGAGACCTCTATCACTACAAAAAAATAAAAAATGACTAGTGTGTTGACCTGGCGCGGTGGCTCACGCCTATAATCCTAGCACTTTGGGAGGCCAAGGCGGGTGGATCACCTGAGGTCGGGAGTTTGAGGCCAGCCTGACCAACATGGAGAAATCCTGTCTCTACTAAAAGTACAAACTCAGCCGAGCATGGTGGCGCGTGTCTGTAATCCCAGCTGCTCGGGAGGCTGAGGCAGGAGAATCACTTGAACCCGGAAGGCGGAGGTTGCAGCAAGCCGATGTCGCGCCATTGCACTCCAGCCTGGGCAACAAGATCAAAACTCTGTCTCAAAAAAAAAAAAAAAAAAAAAAAAAAAAATTACTAGTGTGGGCAATATGGTGAAACCTTGTCTCTACAAAAAAAAAAAAAAAAAATACAGAAATTATCTGGGTGTGTGACATGCACCTGTGGCCCCAGCTACTTGGGAGGCTGAGGCAAGAGGATCCCTGGAGCCTGGGAGTGAGCTATGATCACATCACTGCACTCCAGCCTGGGTGACAGAGCAAGACCCTGTTTTAAATAAATAAATAAATACAATTTAAAAAGAAAAATTAAAAAATAGCTGGGTGTGGTGGCACACACCTGTAGTCCCAGCTACTTGGGAGGTTGAGATGAGAGGATCACTTGAACCCAGGAAGTTGAGGTTGCAGTGAGCTGTGATCATGCCATTGCATTCCAGCCTGGGTGAGAAAGCAAAACCATGTCTCAAAAAAAATAAAAACAAAAATAAAAATAAAACCCTCTGGGATCTGTAGGGCATGGATTGCAAGGGGAGGGAAACTGGAAGGGGAGAAGCTGAGAAGGAGGCTGCGGGGAGGACTCGGGGGGAAAAGATGCATCCTGAGCACTGGTTAGGATTATGGAGATAGTCAGAAAGTTAAATGTTGGCCAGGCACAGTGACTCACACCTGTAATCCCAGCACTTTGGGAGGCCAAGATGGGCAGATAACCTGAGGTCGGGAGTTCAAGACCAGCAACCAGCCTGGCCAACATGGTGAAACCCTGTGTCTACTAAAAATACAAAGATTAGCTGGGCGTGGTGGTGGGCGCCTGTAATCTCAGCTACTTGGGAGACTGAGGCAGGAGAATCGCTTGAACCCTAAGGTGGAGGCTACAGTGAGCCGAGATCATGAGACTCTGCCACCACTGTGCTCCAGCCTGGGCAACAGAATGACTCCGTCTCACAAAAAAAAAAAAAAAAAAAAAAAGAAAGTTAAATGTTACATCACACCAGGAAGCCTTCCTATTTTTTTTTTTTTTTTTTTTTTTTAGATGAAACCTCGCTGTTTCACCCAGGCTGAAGTGCAGTGGCGCTATCTTGGCTCACTGCAAGCTCTGCCTCCCAGGTTCACACGCCATTCTCCTGCCTCAGCCTCCCGAGTAGCTGGGACTACAGCAGGCGCCCGCCACAACGCCCGGCTAATTTTTTGTATTTTTAGTAGAGACGGGGTTTCACCATGGTCTCGATCTGCTGACCTCATGATCTGCCCGCATCGGCCTCCCAAAGTGCTGGGATTACAGATGTGAGCCAACGTGCCCGGCCAATTTTTGTATTTTTAATAGAGACGAGGTTTCACCATGTTGGCCAGGCTGCTCTTGAACTCCTGACCTCAAGTGATCTGCCTGCCTCGGCCTCCCAAAGTGCTAGGATTACAGGTGTGAGCCACCGCTCCCGGCCCAAGAGCAGAGGATCCTAACGTCTTTCCTTTTGAGCGTAGGCTAGATCTAGTGACTCATTTCTGATGCGTGGAATAAAAGGTGTGTGACTTTGGGAGACTAGGTCATAAAAGACTTGAGATGACTGCAGCCCTATCCAACAGCTTCACTGCACCTTCAAGAGGGATCCAGAGCCACCCAATGAAGCCATTCCCACATTCCTGGCCCTCAGGAACTGTGAACACAATAAATGTTTGTTGTTTTAAGCCACTGAGTTTTAGGGTAATTTGTCACACAACAACAGATTTTTTGTTGTTGTTTTGTTTTGTTTTGTTGTTGTTTTTGAGACAGTCTCACTCTTTCGCCCAGGCTGGAGGGCAGTAGTGTGATCTCGGCTCACTGCAACCTCCACTTCCTGAGTTCAAGTGATTCTCGTGCGTCATGCTCCTGAGCAGCTGGGACTAGAGGCATGCGTCACCACACCCGGCTAATTTTTTTTTCCGAGACAGAGTCTCGCTCTGTCACCCAGGCTGGAGTGCAGTGGTGCAACCTCGGCTCACTGCAACCTCCACCTCCTGGGTTCAAGAGATTCTCCTGCCTCAGCCTCCTGAGTAGCCAGGATTACAGGCGGGTGCCACCATGCCCGGCTAATTTATGTATTTTTAGTAGAGACGCGGTTTCACCATGTTGATGAGGCCAGTCTTGAAATCCTGACCTCGTGATCCGCCTGCCTCGGCCTCCCAAAGTGCTGGGATTACAGGCGTGAGCCACTGTGCCCAGCCTAATTTTTGTGTTTTTGGTAAAGACGGGGTTTCACCATGTTGGCCAGGCTGGTCTCAAACTCCTGACTTCAAGTGATCTGCCTTCCTCGGTCTCCCAAAGTGCTGGAATTACAGACGTGAGCCACTGTTCCCCAACTATTTTTTTCTTTTCTTTCTTTTTTTTTTTTTTTTGAGATGGAGTCTTGCTCTGTCGCCCAGGCTGGAGTGCAGTGGTGCGATCTCAGCTCACTGCAAGCTCTGCCTCCTGGGTTCACGCCATTCTCCTGCCTCAGCCTCCCGAGTAGCTGGGACTACAGGCGCCCACCACCATGCCCGGCTAATTTTTTGTATTTTTAGTAGAGACGGGGTTTCACCATGTTAGCCAGGATGGTCTCGATCTCCTGACCTCGTGATCCGCCCACCTCGGCCTCCCAAAGTGCTAAGATTACAGGTGTGAGCCACCACGCCCGGCCTATTTTATTCCTTTTCATAAAAAGCAGAGACGAGGTCTTACTATGTTGCCCAGGCTGGTCTCAAACTCCTGATCTCAAGTAATCCTCCCTCCTCAGCCTCCCAAAGTGCTGGGATTACAGGCATGAACCACCAAGCCCCACCAGCAACAAATTATTAGTATGTACCTTTCCTTCTTGTGTTCTTTCTTTGTGTCTCTCTCCACCCCTGACTCTCTCTGGGTGTCTCTCTCCATCTCTAGGTTTTGAATGTCCATCCCAATTTGCTATCTCTGAATATCTCTGTCTTTCTGATTCCTTTGTAGTCTCTCTCATCACGTCAGTTGGTCTGTTTCTGGTCCTCTCTCCCTCTATCTGGGTCTCTCTATCTCTGTCCATCTGTTCCTCTCTGTTGATGTCTCTTTCTCTGCACGAGCATCTCTATTTATAGATGTGTGTGTGCCTGTTCCCAGGTCTCTGTCTCTCTGTCTCTAGCTCTGTGTGTGTGTTTCTTTCTTTTTTCTTTTTCTTTCTTTTTTTTTTTTGAGATGGCGTCTCACTCTGTTGCCCAGGCTGGAGTGCACTGTTGGGATCTCGGCTCACTGTAGCCTCCACCTACCCAGTTCAAGCGATTCTCCTGTCTCAGCCTCCTGAGTAACCAGGATTATAGGTGTGTGCCACCACGCCCAGCTAATTTTTTTATTTTTTAGTAGAAACGGGGTTGCACCATGTTGGTCAGGCTGGTCTCAAACTCCTGACCTCAGGTGATCCACCTGCCTCAACCACCCTAAGTGCTGGGATTACAGGCGTGAGCCACCGTGCCTGGCTAATTTTTTATGTATTTAGTAAAGATGGCATTTGGCCATGTTGGCCAGGCTGGTCTCAGTCTCCTAGCCTCAAGTGATCCACCCACCTTGACCTCCCAGAGTTCTGGGATTACAGGTGTGAGCCATCAGGCCCAGTCTGTGTGTGTGTTTCTATGTCTCTCTCCACCTGTACTGACGTATGTGTGTCTCTTTCTATGTCTCTCTGTCTCGTTGTTTGGTGTCAGGCTGGACAAGGTGGCTCACACCTGTAATCCCAGCACTTTGGGAGGCCAAGGCAGGAGGATCCCTTGAGCCCAGGGGTTCCGGACCACCCTGGGCATCATAGCAAGACTACATCTCTACAAAAAATAATTTTTTAAAATTAGCCTGGCATGGTGGCATGTGCCTGTAGTCCCAGCTATTTGGGAGGCTGAGGTGGAAGGAGTGTTTAAGCCCAGGAGTTCGAGGCTGGATCGAGCCATGATCGCACCACTGCTCTCCAGCCTGGGCGACATTGCAAGACCTGTCTCAAAAAAGAAAATAAAAGAAGACAATGAGCAGTTTCACTACCATTAGACGGGGTGAAAAATAATAAATAATAACAACAACAATAATATGTGGTCTCTCTCAGGCTGGGTATGGTTGTTCATGCCTGCAATCTCCATGCTTTGGGAGGCCGAGGTGGGTGGATCCCTTGAGGACAGGAGTTTGAGACTAGCCTGAGCAACATAGCATGACCCCATCTCTTCTCCCCAAATACAAAAATTTGGTGTCTCTTTGGATCGCTCTTTCTCTCTCTTTTTGTCTCTCCCCACCCCATCTGCTGCCTGGTCTCTGAGTTTCTGAGTCTATCTCTAAGTGTGTGTCTCTATGTCTCCATGTCTGTCTCGCTGCGTCTCTGTATCTCCTTTTCCGCCTCTACCTGTATCTCTCTCATTCATTCCTTCCTCTCTCCCTCCCCCTCCTCCTCTTCCTCCTCTCCTACCTCCTCCTCCCCCTCCCTCCTCCCCCTCCTCTCCCTCCTCCCCCCTCCTCTCCCTCCTCCCCCCTCCTCTCCCTCCTCCCCCTCTTACTTTCACCTCCTTCTCCTCCTTCTCCTCCTCCTCACTCCTGCCTGGCGGTTTGTTCTTGCCTTTCTAACCCTCTGCCCCTCCGCCCTTCCTCTCTGTATCCATCTCAGGCTCCCCGCCCCCCCCAGCCTCCGCAGATGTGGGTCCTCACCTCCAGCTCTCCGCCTCTGCCCTCCCAGCTCCTTCTCCCCTCCTCTCTCTCCCTCGCCAGGTCTCTGCCTCCCCCTCCCGGCGAGCAGCCCTCACTGCACTCCAGGCTCCCAGGGGATCCCCTGGCCCCATTAAGGCAGCCCCAGGCAGAGGACCCAGTGGAGCCCTGGGGCGGGGAAGGGGGGCTGCGGGCGCTGGGGCGGCTCCAACCTGGGTCCCAGCGAGCAGGGCGACCCCGCATCCGCCAAGGCCGGAGGCCCCCAGCATGGAGACTTCCAAAGCCACTCCCAGCTCCACCTTAAGGGCCCCCCTTTCCCCTTCCTGCGGAGGATGGGAACAGCCTCCTCCCGGCCCCAGGTGTCCCGGCCACCCCCGCCCGCGTGGCCCCGGCGCGGCTGGGAGGCGAGGACCAGCCCCCTACCTCCTCCGGAATCCTGCCCCTTTGGCACCCCCCCACCCCCAGCCAACCCGAGGAGTGTTTGCTGCTATCAGATCACCTGCTCCCCCAGCCCAACAACAAAATTAAATAACACCACGGGAGAGGAGAGGGAGGGGGAGGAGGGAGGAAGGGACGAGAGAGAAGAGAGACTGAAACAGGGAGAAGAGGCAGGAGAGGAGGAGGTGGGGAGAGCACGAAGCTGGAGGCCGACACAGAGGGAGGGCGGGAGGAGGTGAAGAAGGAGAGAGGAGAGAAGAGGCAGGAGCTGGAAAGGAGAGAGGGAGGAGGAGGAGATGCGGGATGGAGACCTGGAGTTAGGTGGTTTGGGAGAGCTTAATGAAAAGAGAACGGAGAGGGGTTGTGGGTTAGGAACAAAGAGGTAGCCCTGGAGGCCGCAGAAGGCTGAGAGGAGTAGGAAGATCAGGAGCGAGAGGGAGACTGGAGGATTCCGGGAAAAGAGGAGAGGAAAGAAGAAAGACACAGAGAGACGGGAGAGAAGAAGAGTGGGTTTGAAGGGGGGATCTCAGTCCCTGGCTGCTTTGGCATTTGGGGAACTGGGACTCCCTGTGGGGAGGAGAGGAAAGCTGGAAGTCCTGGAGGGACAGGGTCCCAGAAGGAGGGGACAGAGGAGCTGAGAGAAGGGGCAGGGGTCCCTCGGAGGCCTCCTGGGGATGGGGGCTGCAGCTCGTCTGAGCGCCCCTCGAGCGCTGGTACTCTGGGCTGCACTGGGGGCAGCAGGTAAGACCTGGGGTTCCCGGCAGGAGCCCCCGAGGGAGGGTGGAGGTGGGGATGCCAAGGAGAGGGATTCAGGTTGCTCTCTTCCCAGCTCACATCGGACCAGCACCTGACCCCGAGGACTGGTGGAGCTACAAGGATAATCTCCAGGGAAACTTCGTGCCAGGTGCCGCCAAGGCGGGGACCCAGGAGTCCGGCCCTCCCGGCGCCTCCTTCTTCAGACTCAGGAACCTGGGTTCCCAGCTCCCTCCTCCCCCCAGGACCAGGAGTCCCAGCCCCCTCCTCTGTCCCTCAGGAGTCGGGCCAGCCTCTGAACCCCGGGGGCTCACCATGGGACATTATACATGCGCATTTCAAGTAGTGAGTGGGAGTGAGTGGAAGGAAAGTGTGGGGGTGGAGATTATGTGTGTGTTTGCCGGGAGAGGAAGGTCCTGGCTCCTGCTAGGAACCAGAGGCTGGGTGGCCCCGTCCCCCACCTTGTCCAGACCTCTCTTGCAGCTCCTCTCCCCAACACATTAATAATAATCCAGCTGTGGGATGAGAGATTAAAAAAAGAACTACAACTCCCACAGGGCTCTGGGGCAGGTAGGCAGCAGAGGGGTAGGCTGTTAGCACTGGGGCCTGCTGGGAGTTGTAGTTCCATCTGCAATGGCTTAAGATGGGTTTGATCCGCTGGGCGCGGTGGCTCACGCCTGAAATACCAGCACTTTAGGAGGCCGAGGTGGGTGGATTACCTGTGGTCAGAGTTCAAGACCAGCCTGGCCAACTTGGCGAAACCCGTCTCTGCTAAACTTGGAAACTATTCCAAGATTCTTCTAGGACCCAGAATTCTGGATCAGAGCCCAGTCCTCCCTCAGACCCAGGAGTTTAGGTCCCTAGCCCCTCCTCCCCTGGGATCTGGGAGTCCAGACCACAGGCCACTCAGCAGATACTAGCCCTGGGATCCAGTCTCTATTTCTGACTCCTTGTCCTCCTACTCCGACCCCACCCCCAGGGCCTCCTTTCTGGGGCCTGGTGAATGCAGCGTGGAGTCTGTGTGCTGTGGGGAAGCGGCAGAGCCCCGTGGATGTGGAGCTGAAGAGGGTTCTTTATGACCCCTTTCTGCCCCCATTAAGGCTCAGCACTGGAGGAGAGAAGGTAAGGGGCTTGGAGGGAGGAGCTATTGAACCCACTGGGGATGGGCATGAGTAGAGGCTGGGAAATGGGGTGCCAAGGTAGGAGAGCAGCCTTGAGGGAGGAGGGGACACGCAGTGGGTGGAGAGAAGGCTGCTTATACTGTAAAATGGATCACCCATTCTTCCCTTCCCAAGCATGGTCCCCTAGTCTCCCCATTTCTTCAGAAGCAATGAAAAGCAGAACATTTCCTGCGCCAGGCAGATTGAAAAGCTTGATAAGCCTCTCATCTTATAACCACCCCACAAAATGGGTACAATTATTATTATTATTATTATTATTATTATTATTATTATTATTTTGAGATGGAGTTTTGCTCTTGTTGCCCAGGCTGGAGTGCAATGGTGTGATCTCAGCTCACTGCAACCTTCACCTCCCAGGTTCAAGCGATTCTCCTGCCCCAGTCTCCCGAGTAGCTGGGATTACAGGCATGCACCACCATGCCCAGCTAATTTTTTGTATTTTTAGTCGAGATGGGGTTTCTCCATGTTGGTCAGGCTGGTCTTGAACTCCTGACCTCAGGTGATCCACCTGCCTCGGTCTCCCAAAGTGCTGGGATTACAGGCATGAGCCACTGCATCCAGCCAAAATGGGTACAATTATTAACCTTATTATATACATGCAGAAACTGACACACAGATGTTAAGTTACTTGCCTAGGATCACACAGAGAGCCAGCACTGGCATTCAAACCAAGCAGCATAGCATGAATGCTGGGACCAGCTTTACAATACCATGCTGGGAACCATACTTTTTTTTTTTTTTTTCTGGAATTGGGATCTCACTCTGTGACCCAGGCTGGAGTGCAGTGGCCCAGTCATAGCTCACTGTAACCTCAAATTCTTGGGCCCAAGTGATCTTCCTACCTCAGGCTCAAAAATAGCTAGGACATGCCTGGGTGTGGTGGCTCACGCCTGTAACCCCAGCACTTCGGGAGGCTGAGGTGGGTGGATCACAAGGTTAGGAGTTCGAGACCAGCCTGGCCAACATGGTGAAACCCATCTCTACTAAAAATACAAAAATTAGCTGGGTGTGGTGGCATGTGCCTGTAATCCCAGCTACTCGAGAGGCTGAGGCAGGAGAATCGCTTGAACCCAGGAGGCGGAGGTTGCAGTGAGCTGACATCACACCACTGGACTCCAGCCTGGGTGACAGAACAAGACTCCATCTCAGAAAGAAATAAATACAGAGAGAGAGGGAGAGAAAAGAGAGAGAGAGAGAAAGAGAGAAAGAGAAAGAGAGAGAGAAAGAAAAAAGAAGGAAGGAAGGAAAGGAAGGAAGGAAGGAAGGAAGAAAGGAAGGAAGGAAAGGAAAGGAAGGAAGAAGCCAGGATTGCAGGCACATGCCAGTATGCTTGGCTAACTTTTTAAGTTTTTTGTAGAGGTGGGGTCCCACTATGTTGTCCAGGCTGATCTCGAACTCCTGGGCTCAAGTGATTCTCCTTGCCTTGGCTTCCCAAGGTGCTGGAATTACAGCTGTGATCCACCGCGCCTGGCCAATACCATTTCTTATAAGAGCCGGCACTACCTTTCATTTAGCTGCCCCAGCCAAAAGCCTCAAAGCCATTCCCCATACTATCCTCTCTCCCTCACGTCCATTTCCAATCCATGTTCTTTCTAGCCTTGCTGCTAAATATTATTCAAATCCTTTCACCTATCACGCCCTCTACTGCCCCCAGTCTCATGTAGGCACCATCATCTCCCACCTGGACGGGTGGCGTACCCTCCTCACTGGCCTGCCTCACTTCCTGCAATCTATTCACCCCACAGCTAGAGAGATGTTTAAAACACAAATGAGATCATATCACTCCTGCTCAAAATCCTCCTATTAGGATATGTAATAACAGCAAACATTTACATAGCACTTACTATATGTTTGGCACTCTGGCAAATGTGTTATATATATGCAGTTTATTTATTTATTTATTTTTGTTTTATTTTTTTAGTCGGAGTCTCGCTCTGTCGCCCAGGCTGGAGTGTAATGGAATGATCTCAGCTCACTGCAACCTCCGCCTCCTGGGTTCAAGCGATTCTCCTGCCTCAGCCTCCCAAGTAGCTGGGATTACAGGCACCCACCACCACACCCGGCTGACTTTTCTATTTTTAGTAGAGATGGGGTTTCACCATGTTGGCAAGGCTGGTCTCAAACTCCTGACTTCTGGTGATCTGCCCACCTCAGCCTCCCAAAGTGCTGGGATTACAGGCATGAGCCACTACATCCAGCCTATATATGCAGTTTATTTAAATAAAAATACAAAACTCTCTACTGTTTTCCACAAGGTCCTGCACCATTCAGCCCCCATAACCTCTCTCTCCTCTGTTCACTGGACTTTGATGAAGTCTCTTTGCTGTTACTCAAACAGGCCACCTCAGGGCCTTTGCACTTGCTGTTCCCTCTTCTCTTGGAATGCCCTTCTCTCTGTTCTTTTGCAAGTTACCCCTGCTTATCCTTCAGGTCCCCATTAAAATGTCACCTTTGGCCAGGTGCAGTGCTTCGTGCCTGTAATTCCAGTATTTTTCAGAGGCTAAGGCAGGATGATGACTTGAGCCCAGGAATTTAAGACTTAAGACCAGCCTGGGCAACACAGGGAGAACCCTCTCTACCAAAAAAAAAAAAATTGAAAATTGAAAATTAGTTGAGCATGGTGGTATGTGACTGTGGTCCCAGCTACTTGAGAGGCTGAGGCAGGAGGATCGTTTGAGCCCAGGAGTTTGAGGCTGCAGTGAGCTGTGATGGCACCACTGCAATCCAGCCTGGGTGACAGAGTGAGACTTTGTCTCAAAATAATAAATAAAAATAAAATGTCACCTTTGCAGGGAAGCTTTTCCTGACACCCCCCATCTAAGCTGAGCTCCCCATGACACCTCAGAGCTCCCAGTTCCCCCAAACATGAGCTCAGGATGTAATTAATTAAGCAGTTACTTATGTGATTCACAATTTTCTGTCTTGCCTTCATTAGAACATAAACTCCATAAGGCCCAGGACTTTTGTCTACTTGTTTATTTCTCTATTCTTGCATCCACGGCACATAGCACCAGCTCAGTCAATATTTGTTAATCAAACAAATTCACCAATATTGGGCACCAACTTACAGACTGGCACAGAGCCTGGAAAGTGGTCAGTGTCCAAATTATGTTGAATGATTAAATTACTGTTGTAGGCCAGGCACGGTGGCTTACGCCTGTAACCCCAGCACTTTGGGAGGCCAAGGTGGGCAGAACATCTGAGGTCAGGAGTTTGAGACCAGCCTGGCCAACATGGTGAAACCCCGTCTCTACTAAAAATACAAAAATTAGCTGGGTGTGGTGGCACACGCCTGTAGTCCTAGCTACTCAGGAGCCTAAGGGAGGAGAATCGCCTGAACCCAGGAGTCAGAGGTTGCAGTGAGCCAAGATCTCGCCACTGCACTCCAGCGTCGGCAACAGAGTGAGATTCTATTATACATAAAAAAAAAAAAAAGCCGGGCGCGGTGGCTCATGCCTGTAATCCCAGCACTTTGGGAGGCCGAGGCGGGTGGATCACGAGGTCAGGAGATCGAGACCATCCTGGCTAACACGGTGAAACCCCGTCTCTATTAAAAATACAAAAAATTAGCCGGCCGTGGTGGCGGGCGCCTGTAGTCCCAGCTACTCGGGAGGCTGAGGCAGGAGAATGGCGTGAACCCGGGAGGCGGAGCTTGCAGTGAGCGGAGCTCTTGCCACTGCACTCCAACCCGGGCGACAGAGCGAGACTCCATATCCCCCCTCCAAAAAAAAGACCGGCGCGGTGGCTCACGCCTGTAATCCCAGCACTTTGGGAGGCTGAGGCGGGTGGATCACCTGAGGTCGGGAGTTTGAGACCAGCCTGACCAACGTGGAGAAACCCTATCTCTACTAAAAATACAAAATTAGCCTGGCATGGTAGCGCATGCCTGTAATCCCAGCTACTCCGGAGGCTGAGGCAGGAGAATCGCTTGAACCCAGGAGGCGGAGGTTGCGGTGAGCCGAGATCACACCACTGCACTCCAGCCTGGGCAACAAGAGCGAGACTCCGTTTCAAAAAAAAAAAAAGACTGTTGGAATCAGAAAATGTAGGCGTGGGAAATGGGAGATAAAAGATCTCTCCCTGCACCCTGACAGCTCCCGCCTCTCCCACAGCTCCGGGGAACCTTGTACAACACGGGCCGACATGTCTCCTTCCTGCCTGCACCCCGACCTGTGGTCAATGTGTCTGGGGGTCCCCTCCTTTATAGCCACCGACTCAGTGAACTGCGGCTGCTGTTTGGAGCTCGCGACGGAGCCGGCTCGGAACATCAGATCAACCACCAGGGCTTCTCTGCTGAGGTAGTGACCACTGATTGTTCCCGCGACCCTCCGCCCTGAGTCACCCCAATTCCTCCCACCTCACCGCCTTAGTGTCTCACGCCATCCTTCTCCACAGAACTGGCCTCCCACCCTAAGCACTAATCCTCAGCCTGATTCGGGCCCCCAAAGCTGGGGTCATGCTCTCCTCCCCTTCTGCTTGGGGACCCCATGCTCTGTGCTACCCCCAGGTGCAGCTCATTCACTTCAACCAGGAACTCTACGGGAATTTCAGCGCCGCCTCCCGCGGCCCCAACGGCCTGGCCATTCTCAGCCTCTTTGTCAACGTGAGCGGAGGCGAGATTCGGAGGGAGGGAGCAGTTGGGTGCCTGGAACCCGGGGTCTGAGGGAAGCGGGGTGCTGGGAGGCCCAGACACCTGGGTCCTGGGGGAGGAGAAGGTTGAGGGCTTGGACTTCTGGGCTCCCGTGTCCTCACCTCGTACCCCCACACAGGTGGCCAGTACCTCTAACCCATTCCTCAGTCGCCTCCTTAACCGCGACACCATCACTCGCATCTCCTACAAGAGTAAGTCCCTGGCATGCTGGGGGCAGTGGTCACACACGAGGGGGGTTCAAGAGTGCCACCCCTCTTTACTCTGGCCTGATATTCCCGCAGATGATGCCTACTTTCTTCAAGACCTGAGCCTGGAGCTCCTGTTCCCTGAATCCTTCGGCTTCATCACCTATCAGGGCTCTCTCAGCACCCCGCCCTGCTCCGAGACCGTCACCTGGATCCTCATTGACCGAGCCCTCAATATCACCTCCCTTCAGGTGACCTTCTGTCCGCACCGCCCTTCCTAGGCCTGGGTACTCCACTCACTGGCCTGGGTACTCCACTCACTGGCCTGGGTATCCCCTTGCTCACCTGCCCTCCCTCTCCTCATAGACTGAACTCAAGGAGGTAAGAGGGTCAGACCACCTTGGGGGTGGGTGGGGCTGAGAACAGACCTTGCCCACATGCTCCCAGGGGCGGGATTTCCTGCATGACGTCACCAAGACCATTCACTATTCACTCCCAGTTTCCCACCCTCCTTCCACGGCAGATGCACTCCCTGAGACTCCTGAGCCAGAATCCTCCATCCCAGATCTTCCAGAGCCTCAGCGGTAACAGCCGGCCCCTGCAGCCCTTGGCCCACAGGGCACTGAGGGGCAACAGGGACCCCCGGCACCCCGAGAGGCGCTGCCGAGGCCCCAACTACCGCCTGCATGGTATGGTCCAGTCTACACCCCCTCTAAGTCTTGGGCTAACCCGCTTATATGTGTCTCCCCTTGGTGTCTCAGTGTGATTCAGTCCCATCCTCCTTCCTGCGTCTGTATGGGCTAGCCTCGTGAGCTGTCTCTTTTTCTCTCTTTCCCTACATGTCTACGTGGTACATTCCACCTCCCAGCCCTAGGCCATTGCTAGCCCATGACTTGTCTTTCCTCTTCGCTGCTTTGTAACTTGGTCTATAACCCTTGACCCCTAACTTCCTATGGTCCGATTACCTACTGTTCTGTGCTTCCTATTACTGTGAATTTCCAAAATGGTACAATTTGGATCCTCTCTCCCTTTCCAAGTCGTACTACCTTACGCTGTTCCACAATCTGATGCTCCCTTCCCCCTTACTGAGAATCTACAAGGTACAACCCCTTCCCTCCACCTCTGCCTCCCTGTGGTTCGGCCCAGGAATCTCACACCTCCCCGGCTTCTCAACATGGTACAGTCCACACCCCCCCATGAAGACCTTCAAGTAGTTCAGCCTAATGCTGAATCTGGACGTCCCGATTCCCCCCTCCTATTGGCTTCTTGTGGTTCAGCCCAGTGCTTCTCGACCTGGTACATTCCGGTTCCCCGCTCGCACACTTCCGACGGTAGAGCCCAGCGCGGCGCAGCCCACGCCCCCTGCACACCCCCCGCCCCTTCCATCCTAAACTGACGCCCCCTGCCGTTGTCCTCTGTCTTACAGTGGATGGTGCCCCCCATGGTCGCTGAGACTCCCTTTCGAGGATTGCACCCGCCCGTCCTAAGCCTCCCCACAAGGCGAGGGGAGTTACCCCTAACAAAGCTATTAAAGGGACAGAATACTTCTTGTTTCTCAGTGGTCTGATTGTAGGCGCGGTGGGGAAACATTTGGGTATTAAAGAACAGACTTCTTCTGGAAACCAGTCTTCCTCTGTCTAAACCTCCGCTACTCGGTTTTTTGGTTTCCGGCTTCTCAAAACCATCTTTAGGACCGCGGCGCCTTTAAGCGGCGCCCCTTTTCCCCCCCATCACCCCCCTCACCGTCGGACAGCACGAGCAGAGCCATGTGCTTCCCCCTCCCGCCTGCCTCATTGGCCCAAACTGGGTCACGGTCCCGCCCCCAGTACCGCCTCCCATTGGGCAAATGTAGGTCAGTGTCCCGCCTCCCACCGAAAGGCAAGGCAACTTCACGCGCTGAGCCCCTCACGCGCTCTCCTGGGCCCTGGCGGATCCAGAGGCCCCATTGGCTGTGCGTCTCACGGGGTCGGAGACGATTGGCCCGTGTTTGCAGCCGGAGGGAGGCACGCGGCTGGGGTGCATGCCCATAGAGGCGGGCGGGGCTGGACGCGCCGGGCCGGGACCCGGAGGAGGGGCGCGCGCTGTGGCGTCGGGTGTTTTGGTTTGGATTTTTTTTTCCGCGAAAGAAGTTTGCTTTGGCCACGCCTCAAGGCGGCCGCCTCCTCCTGCCCCCTCCTCCGCCCCTCCGCGCACACCTCTAGGTGCAGATTGCAAAGCGCCTTCCGTTGCGAGAGCTGCAGATTTTGCAAGAGCCAGGCTCGCCCACCTTATAGAAGGAGCGCCTTGAGTCCCCTCTCACCCTCGGTTGCAAAGAGCCGGCCGCTTGATCTGGATACCCCCTCGCCCAGACTGCATGATCTCCCGGGACCCTCTTGAGTTGCACGTTTCTGCACCGAGGACCTCAAATCCCCGTCGCTCCTAGGATTTGCAGCGTTCTGGATACTGGAGGGTTGCAGGCTACACTCGCCCGCCCCTGGGCAGACACTCGTCCAAACCACTGGAGTGTGCTGGTGACTGGCAGGCCAGCCCTTCTCCTCTCCATGAACCCGTGAGCCTGGGGGCAGGTGCCAGGCGATGGCGCGGCCTGTGAGCGACAGGACCCCGGCCCCTCTGCTGCTGGGCGGCCCGGCCGGGACACCCCCTGGCGGGGGAGCGCTGCTTGGGCTGCGGAGCCTTCTGCAGGGGACCAGCAAGCCCAAAGAGCCGGCCAGCTGTGAGTTCTAACCCCTATCTCACCCACTTCGGACACCCTACCCCCTTAGGGACTCAGGTGCCGTGGGGTGGGGGCCCATAGAAACCTCCTGTGTGCGGGGAGTCCATCTTCCCAACCTTAATCTACTCAATTACTCAGGTGTTTAGGCCCCTAGATCCCTCAGCTCCCAGGACCCAAAAGCGCCGGCTCTGAAGCCCGTCCACCCTAAGGACCCAGGCACCAACGTCCCCAACGTCCTCCCCGCTTAGTTCACAGGAGTGTAGGCCCCAGCCTCCTCTTCCTTTTGGTCCGGGAGTCTGGACCTCTGGGGTCCCAGGGAGGGGGTGTGTCGGGTGCTCACACGGTGGTGACACGGGCTTGGGCGGAGCGTCATGGGGTCACATGGAGTCTAGGGATGAGGAATGTGCCCCAGGAATAGAGCCCCTTCCTGCCCCTTACAGATGGTGGGGGAGGGGAAGGGGGTACAGCGCGCAGGGGATGGGGGTTGGGTAATTACAGTGAAATTACAGAGCTGTCTTTTTTTCTCTCACCTGGCCAACCCTCCACCTACCCTGTCTCTGCCCCCCTATTCCTGAACTTCCGTCCCTCTTTCTCTGGTTCGCTGTCTTTCTGTGTCTCTATCCCTTCCCGGCATTCTGTCCCCATCTCTGTGAATCTGTCCACCTGTCTCTGCCACCCCCATCTCCATTATTTCTGGGTCTCTCTCCCACTCTGCATCTCCGTCCCTTCATCTCCCGTCTCTTCTCTCCGACCCCCCGCCCCTCTTTCTCTGGATCTCCGCCCTGTTCCTCTCGGACTCGGGGTCTCTTCTCCATCTCTATCTCCCCCACCTCACCCTCATCCCAACCTGTCTTTCCCGGCCCGCAGGTCTCCTGAAGGAAAAGGAGCGCAAGGCGGCCCTGCCCGCAGCCACAACCCCTGGGCCAGGCCTGGAGACTGCGGGCCCGGCGGATGCCCCGGCTGGGGCGGTGGTGGGCGGCGGGTCCCCGCGGGGGCGCCCGGGGCCGGTGCCCGCCCCGGGTCTGTTGGCGCCACTGCTATGGGAGCGCACGCTGCCGTTCGGCGATGTGGAGTACGTGGACCTGGACGCCTTCCTGCTGGAGCACGGGCTCCCGCCCAGCCCGCCGCCCCCCGGTGGCCCGTCGCCGGAGCCGTCGCCCGCGCGGACGCCCGCACCCTCCCCAGGGCCGGGTTCGTGCGGCTCGGCTTCCCCCCGCTCCTCTCCTGGGCACGCCCCCGCCCGGGCTGCCCTCGGGGCCGCCAGCGGCCACCGCGCAGGTGCGGCGAAGGGGGCGGGGCGGGTCCTGACGGGGCGGGGCTTGGACTCAGGGGGCGGGGCTGTGCGACGCTGGGGGGCTGGGACCGTGGGACGGGGCTGGGACCGTGGGACCCGGCTGCGGCCTCGAATTCTGTGTCCAGTTGTCGAGAGGTGTCGTGGGAGGGGGCCAGATTCGGTGTCTTTTAATGGGTCAGGGACTTGGTCTTCTGGATCCATAGGGGAGGAGAGACTTGGAACCCTAAATTCCAGGAAGCCGGCCCAATGAGATTTTGTGGGTTTTTCTGTGGGACGTGGGGACAAAGGATGTGGATACTCGTGAAGCCAGAACTGGAAGTCCAGAACACCAGAGTTATTTACTGGGGAGTGGACTGAGCCCAGAATCTGGGCCCATAATCGATGGAACTGGGATAGGACTGGAGCCCCTAGGTCCTTTATAGGGGCAAAGGCAAAGGAGGGGCACAGAATTCTGTTTACTCAGGACATAAGAAACTGGCAGCCCAGGTTCCTGGGTCCCCCAGTGGGGCGTGCTGTAGCCCCGGGTCCCAGAGTTCTTCAGAGGGGAAAACGTTAGGGATCTTGTTTCTGGATCCTCCAATTGGGGCTAGGGCCAAGCTTCCTATATTCCTAGGAGAGGCCTGGGATCCCAGAATCGTGGGTACCCCAGTGGCGGGGGTTCTGGGAAGGTCCAGGAGGCCGATGCTCCCCGGAGAGCAGGGGGTTGGGATCTTTGGAGGTTGAGAAGTTGGAGCTAAGTGACTGGAAGAGCAAGCGGAAAGATGTTTCCCTTTGGGCACATTGAGGTCTCCAGGGATGGACGGCAGGTCGGGGATTCCTGGGCACACCTGCCCCAGGTTCGACCTCCGGGCCGAACCAGGGCTCTACCCTTCCTAGCCGCACATTCCTGCGCCACGTGAGTCCTCCCATCACTCCTCCGCGCTTCGCGCAGGCGCCTTCGCGCGCGAGGGGGCGGGGCCGGGGGAACGTGAGGGCGCTGATGGCAGGGGGGCCTGGGAGGAAGGGAGGAGGAGAGAAGCAGGCGTCAGCACGTGACTCGGCCCTGAACCTGTGTCCTTAGCTGGCCTGGGCTGGCTGGTTCTTAAAGGTACAGGCGCCTCCTTTCGGACCAATCTTCTGGAACCTTAGAGCAGCTTCTCCTCCTCTTCCCTTACTCTTCCCAGCGAGTAGCTCTTAGACTCTAACTTCAGCGCTTTTCAGTGCAGTAGATTCTTTTTCTCTGGACAGTCTGGGGTCTAAGCTTAGGTCGTGGATTCGGTAAGTAGGATTCAGGCTAGACTGTGCATCTGAAGTCCTGAGGTTTTAGAAGCAATAGCCCCATCGCTTCTCGGCCTTTTGGCTAAGATCAAGTGTAGAAGCAACGGCTGGGCGCGGTGGCTCACGCTTGTAATCCCAGCACTTTGGGAGGCCGAGGCGGGCGGATCACGAGGTCGGGAGCTCGAGACCACGGTGAAACCCCGTCTCTACTAAAAATACAAAAAAATTAGCCGGGCGTGGTGGCGGGCGCTTGTAGTCCCAGCTACTCAGAGAGGCTGAGGCAGGAGAATGGCGTGAACCCGGGAGGCGGAGCTTGCAGTGAGCCGAGATTGCGCCACTGCACTCCAGCCTGGGCGACAGAGCGAGACTCCGTCTCAAAAAAAAAAAAAAAAAAAAAAAAAAAAAAAACAAAACAAAACTGTAGAAGCAATAGCCCTGATTCATGTGTTACCTAGGGCAAGTCAGTTATGACTGGGACTCAGTTTTCTTGTTTGTAAAGGTGGATATGGCTCCATGATCTCTAAGCCTCTTTATGGCTTAGGGGAACCTTCATTTTTCTTGTTATTTTGGAGACAGAGTCTTGCTCTGTTGTCCAGGCTGGAGTGCAGTGGTATGATCTCAGCTCACTGCAACCTCCATCTCCTGGGTTCAAGCAATTCTCCAGACTCAGCCTCCCTAGTAGCTGGGCTTACAGGTGCCCGCCACTACACCCGGCCAATTTTCGTACTTTTAGTGAAGATGAGGTTTTGCCATGTTGGCCATGCTGGTCTCGAACTCCTAACTTCAGGTGATTCGCCGCCTTGGCTTCCCAAAGTGCTGGGGTTACAGGCGTGAGCCACTGCGCCTGGCCAAGGGAACCTTCATATTTTATATTAGGGAGATTAATCCCTGGCCGAATTTATGCTAGATTCCAGAAGGGTTTCTACGTGGCTATGATACCAGAGCAAGAGGTACCTTCAGGAAACCCCCTCCCTAAAATACACACTCAGCTGACACGTGCTGTTCCTCCAAGGCCTGACCTCTCGGGACACACCCAGCCCTGTGGACCCAGACACCGTGGAGGTGCTGATGACCTTTGAACCCGACCCAGCTGATCTTGCCCTATCAAGCATTCCTGGCCATGAGACCTTTGACCCTCGAAGACATCGCTTCTCAGAAGAGGAACTTAAGCCCCAGCCAATCATGAAGAAGGCAAGGAAAATCCAGGTGCCAGAGGAGCAGAAGGTGAGCAGAGCTGGACGTGGGACATAGACTTGGCTGGAGACATGCCCCACAGCCAGGGAGGGGCCTTTTCTCACAGTCAGGCCTGGGCTTCTCATTGGGATTAGTGTTCAGCCTCTCCTGCTGCAGCCTCGGCCTGCAGCCACGGATTAGTCCTCCTTGGCCACGGGGCACAAGGGGGCAGGGGCCTGAGGTTTATGAAGACAGTGTCGACTGGGCAAGGGGCCTCACTCGTGTAATCCCAGCACTTTGGGGGGCTGAGGCAGGAGAATCTCTTGAGCTCAGGAGTTCAAGACCAGCCTGGGCAACATGGCAAAACCCCATTTCTACAAGCTACTCGGGAGGCTGAGGTGGGAGGACTGCTTGTGCCTGGGAGGTTGAGGCTGCAGTGAGCCAAGATTACACCACTGCACTCCAGCCTGGGCAACAGAGCGAGACCTTGTCTTAAAACAAAAGACAGTGTCACTGTGGGGTGCTGACTCAGCCAGCTCTGCTAGGTCTACTTGTAGAGACTTGGAGCTTCTCCTATTACTTGGGTCCAGAGCTCCACCGGGCACAATTGTGAAGGACAGTCTTCCTTGGCAATGGGATATCAGCCCGTGGCCTATCTCTCCTTACTCAGCAGGCCTTTGATCTCTGATGTGGGACTTCCTTTGGAGTGATTGCATTTGGCTAGGATGCAGACTCTGCCAGCCCCTTTAGGCCTTGTTTCCTGGGCCTGGACTTCTCACTGGTGGGAGACTTCAGGCTTCCATTAGCAGCCAGTGCCACTTTCTGATTTGGGGTGATTTGAGCAGTCATTGCATCTTTGCATCATTTTGTTTTTTGCCATTACTGGAGTCTTCCCTAGCAAGAGTTGCTTGGGCTTCTGTTACAAGACTTTGTCATTCTGGGCCAGGTGCAGTGGCTCACGCCTGTAATCCCAGCACTTTGGGAGGCCGAGGCGGATGGATCACGAGATCAGGAGACCATCCTGGCCAACATGGTGAAACCCCATTTCTACTAAAAATACAAAAAATTAGCTGGGCGTGGTGGCACACGTCTGTAGTCCCATCTACTTGGGAGGCTAATGTAGGAAAATCACTTGAACCCAGGAGACGGAGGTTGCAGTGAGCTGAGATTGTGCCACTGCACTCCAGCCTGGCGACAAAGCAAGACTCCATCTCAAAAACAAAAACAAAAAGAACAGGCCAGTCGTGGGGACTCACGCCTGTAATCCCAGAACTTTGGGAGGCTGAGGCGGGTGGATCACCATGTCAGGAGATTGAGATCATCCTGGCTAACACGGTGAAACCCTGTCTGTATTAAAATACAAAAAATTAGCTGGGCATGGTGGCGGGAGCCTGTAGTCCCACCTATTCGGGAGACTGAGGCAGGAGAATGGCGTGAACCCGGGAGGCGGAGCTTGCAGTGAACCGAGATTGCGCCACTGCACTCCAGCCTGGGTGACAGAGTGAGAACTCTGTCTCAAAAAAAAAAGAACAAAAATTAGCCAGACATGGTAGCGGGCACCTATAATCCCAGCTACTTGGGAGGCTGAGGCAGGAGAATCGCTTGAACCTGGGAGGTGGAGGTTGCAATGAGCCGAGATCGTGCCACTGCATTCCAGCCTGAGTGACAGAGCGAGACTCCATCTCAAAAACAAACAAGACTTTGCCATACCCTTGTGTAAGACATAGCTACTTGAAGCACCTAGGACTGGCCTGTAAGTCAGATCTACACCAGTGGTTTCTGCTAGAGGGCCCAGTTGCTAGGGACTGGATTTACCCTCGCAAGCAGGAACTGGGCTTTAATTAAATGGTGGAGTGAAGAGCATCTTTCTGAGCCCAGTGGTCCTTGGTTACTAAGGAGGAGTCCTCCTTAGGAACCAACTTCCAGGATGGGAGGACTTTAGGTATAATCCTCTGGGGAGGTCTCAGGATAGTCCCCTTTCCTAAGGGACAGCTCTTCTCTCAGGTCCTGCTGGGGAGGAGGCTATTCTCTGGCCTCAGTTCAAGGCCAGCAGGTCAGAGACTGGCCACAGTCATTGAAGCCACTTAGACCTCACTTTTGTTTGCCAAGGATGGATGAGGTTGCCTTGGCAACCAGGTCAGAAGGCCCCAGCTCTGGGAGGATTTTATGGGACACCAAACCCCATCACCAGGGCACCAAGCTTTCCTTAGCAACCAGGATCTGGAAAGGCAATGTGCAGGGCAGTGCTCTTCATTGGGAGAAGCCCTCAGATCATGAAGGCCTTGTTGCTAGGGAACAAGCATCCTTAGCAAGCAGGAGCTAACTGCAGGCCTTTATCATGTGGGGAGGGCTGGGGTCCGCTTTGCAGAGTGGAGACTTGAAGCGAGTTGCTTGAGGGTGGGGGTCTATCTCATGCCTTTACTGTTGCTAGGGGCCCAATCTCCTTAGCAACCAGGGCCCTAAAAAGGCAGACCCTTGGGTACGTAGCCCAGCAGAGACCTGGTGTGGTTTAGGCCCCGCTGCTGGGGCTCCCTTCCTCTCTCGCTGGAACCTGGGTCCCTCTGGACCTTCAGTGCCCTCCTTCTCTTCTCCTGCAGGATGAGAAATATTGGAGCCGGAGGTACAAGAACAACGAGGCAGCCAAGCGGTCCCGGGACGCCCGGCGGCTCAAGGAGAACCAGATATCGGTGCGGGCGGCCTTCCTGGAGAAGGAGAACGCCCTGCTCCGGCAGGAAGTGGTGGCCGTGCGCCAGGAGCTGTCCCACTACCGCGCCGTGCTGTCCCGATACCAGGCCCAGCACGGGGCCCTGTGAGGCTGCCCCACATCCCCACCTGGCGGAGCTCTCCTCCGCCTTGCTGAGACTTACGCCCTGTTCCCTTCCTGCCCTGTGGCCCACGGGCCGGCCAGCTGGGTGCCCCAGGGACGTGATAATGCAGATAAATACATTTATATTTTTAAGAAAAAGCGAGCCTCCCCCCTCCCTTGCGGGGGCGGGGAGGGTCCTCTGTGTGTGTCCCCGGCACGTCAGGGACCCTATCCTCCCACCGCCTCCGTTAACACGATCCTGAATAAATCTTGAGAACCCCAGAGCCAGCTGTTGTGGAAGAAGAGGGCAGCTCCCTGGCATACTGGCTACAGCCCGTGGGCAGCTCCGGGCTGCCGTCCATAGAGGGCAGGCGCTGCTGGAAGTGCTGGAGTCTGAGTCCTCCCGCGGGCTGTCGGATGGAGGAAGGGCAGAAGGTCTGAGAGGAATGAAGCGACTGCCTTTATTGCATAGACCTTTTCAATTGCTTTTTAGATTGGGGACGGAGGACGCGCATGAGACGAACAGGGGATATGAATTTCCGCGCCCCCACCCGCGGGGAGAGGAACATTAGTGCAAATCCTAGCGCCGGCCCCGGGGAACCTGCCCCTCCTGGGCTGATTGGCCAGCTAAATGGAGGCACCGGAGTGGATGGGGCGAGGCTGCGGGCCCTGACCGGCCGACTCACTGAGGCCTACCCCAGCCAGTACATTCCAGGTCCTGTCATTGGGCGACGCGTAAAACAGACTCCGCCCTCAGCCAGCCTGGCCGGGTAGAAGCAGGTGGCGAGCATCAGGACTGAGCCCTGCCCCGTAAGGGCGGCCCCAGATCAGACGCCAGGCCCCGCCCTCATTGATCAGGCACTATCCTCGGGACGAGCCCATTTTTCTTTAACCGTGTCGACGCCCACCCTCCAGCATCACGTCTGCTCCCATGAAAGCGAGCGCAATCCTGAGACGGGGCCAGGGCCCTTGCCACCACAACTCTAGCAGCCAGGCCACACCCCCGGCTCAGGCTCCGCCCCATTGGAATGTAGGCCCCGCCCCCGGCGGGTTCCAAGCTTGTTTAGTTTCAGGGCTCCCGCCCCGGGCAGCCAGGAGGCCCAGTGAGCAGTGTACCGAGGCCAGGGTGCATCTGTGCCTGTAGCGGCCCATACTCCACCTGCTCCCCGTCCACTGTGAGCACTCCGCGCGGCGTGAGCGGCTCTAGGCGGAAGGCACGGGCCGCAGCGTAGCCCAGCTGCGGACAGCCCAGGCTGAAGTGGCTACCACGCTCCATGGCCAAGAAAAGGCGCAGCAGCGCAGCCCGCGAGATGCCGCTACGCACCCAGCACAAGTGCACCAGGCCGTCGTCGAAGCGCGCGTGCGGAGCTGCCACCAGGTCAGCGCCTAGGTGGCTGGGCGAGATGGCCAACATGAGCACAAAGTCCCCCTCCAGCGTCACCCAGTCTGGGGGCAGCGGGGTGCCCAGCGGAGGCAGCAGGTGGTCAGGCGGGCCGCAGGTGGAGGCCGCTACCCGGGCATCAGGGGTGGGAAGTGGGAGCCCAGAGGATGGGGGACTTACGGGGGCCCCCTCGGAGACGGGTGAGTGTAGAGCTGCCTTGGGAGAGCCAGGAGGTGAAGACAGCAGTGGGTCCGGGGACAGCGGAGCATCCCCAGCCCCACCCCAGTCCCCAGCCAGCTCTGGGCCCCCACCGTTGAGGGACAGGATGGGCAGAGGTTCTGGCGAGCCAGGGGAGGCCAGGGCAGGCTGGGGCAGGGGAAGAGGCAGGTCAGACACAGAACGATGCAGGGGTGAGTGGGCCATGGGCGGGGCTGGGTCTGGGGTTAGGGTCAGCTCCGATTTGGCACGGGGCAGGCTATGGGCAGGGGTGGGCGAGGCAGGTTCCACAGTGGCGGGAAGGTAGGAGAGGCGTCCTCGGTAGGTGTGCAGTGTGGCAAGGCCCAACACTGTGCCCAGTGTGAAGCGGGCACTGCCCAAGGCCCTGAAGCGCTCGCTCTGGATATCCACATCCGACACGAAGCCCCAGGCCACAGACAGGAATGAGAAACAGCGGGAGCCCGAGGCCAGCGTCACGGAGAGCAGGTCCAGTGGGTGGCCACCACCCCGGCACAGCAACAGTGAGCAGTTGAGCAGCAGGTCCAGGCCCAGAGCTGGCTCAAATCTTCACAGCCAGAGATGGACGGACACACAGAAGGAAGGAGCAAACAGGGGTGGGGGAAAGAGACAGGTAGGGAAGCAGGTGGCAATGAGACCAGGAAGGCCATGGCCCAGGCCCACCACAGCCATGGGGCCACCTCCAGGCGACTCCTTACAGGGCCAGGTTGCCGGTCATCTCTTTCATTTGCTCCCGACAATTCACTGAGTGCCTCTCATGCCAGGCAGAGTTCTGGGCAGTAGGGATATAGCTGGGAACCGGGCAGGCAAAAATGTCCAGGAACTGGGGGTGAGGCATCCCACAGGCAGGCTGATTTACTTGACTGACTGTGGGTTTGGCTGAGTGGGAGATACAGGGATCCCTATCATCCCAGGAGGGGCTCATCCCTCCCTTCATGGTATCCTCAACCTACCCCCCGTGCTGGTTCACTGCTCCGGCCAGCGCGTTGCCCGAGCCGCAGGGGAGGATGCCCACAGGCATCTTCACAGCTTCCTCCCAGTCAGGGCGATCTAGGAGCCCGTTCAGCACCTGGAGGGTGGGAGACCAGAAGCCTGGGTCCTGGTGGCAGCCTCTGCAGTCCTCCAGGGCCCAGGGCTAGGGGCAGGGTGCTCCTGCTCTACCTCATGGAGCAGCCCGTCTCCCGAGACCGTGACGATGCCATCCCACTCACTCAGGCTCAGCCCCTGGACCAGCTCCCGGGCGTGGTTCTGTCGTTCTGAAGTGGGATACCGGGCCGTCAGGCAGGCTGCCCCACCCCAGCCCCATAGACCCAGGAGTCCCACCCACCACTTTGCTCCCTTAGGACTCAGCTGTCCCAGCCCCCAGCCCCCATTCTCACTGGCCCTTACCTGTCTGGATAAGGTTGAAGGACAGCCCAGCTTCAGAGATCATGGGAAGCACGTGGTTCTTACACCACTGCCAGGCCAGGCCCCGCCCTCCAAAGGGATTGACCAATAGGAGCAACCGGGGCGGCCGGGGTAGCAGGTCAGGGGTGATCTCTGTGGAGAGAGGTTAGAGTCTGCAGAGGCCAGTGACCCAGGTCCCCCACCTTGGAAACAGTCCCTTCAAACAACCCCCAGTGGAACTGGTGGAGGGCTGGCCCCTGGAACCTGCTGGCTCTCATCTGGCCAGGCCTAGGTATGCAGCCCTGCCCCACCTCCCAGGTGCTGAGACAAAGGCAGGGCTTAGGTGTGAAACCAAATGCCCTTTGTCCCCATGTGTAGGAGGAGCTGTAGTTCGGAGCTGTCGTTCCCACTTTTCTCACCCCGAACACCTATTACCCAGGATCAGGTTACTTCCAGCCCTTAGGGGCCCCAGGCAGGATTAGATGCCACCTCTGAACTCCAGGGAAGCCCTAGACCTCTGTTGGCACCCATCACTCTGGGTGGTGCCTGGTCCTGTCTCAGGCTGCTGCTCTCACCAGCCTGGGTGACTCACTTGTGGTCAAGACCCATGCAAAGGGGAAGAGAGGGTAGGAGACAGAAACATAAATCTAGCAAGAGAACAGCAGATGTAAATCGCTTTTCTCTGCCTGCGTTTTTGTTTTGTTTTGCTTTTTGTGATGGAGTATCGGTCTTGTTGCCCAGGCTGGAGTGCAATGGTGCAATCTCGGCTCACTGCAACCTCTGCCTCCCGGGTTCAAGTGATTCTCCTGCCTCAGCCTCCCGAGTAGCTGGAATTACAGGCATCCGTCACCATGCCCGGCTAATTTTTGTATTTTTAATAGAGACAGGGTTTTGCCATGTTGGCCAGGCTGGTCTCGAACTCCCGACCTCAGGTGATCTGCCTGCCTTGGCTTCCCAAAGTGCTGGGATTATAGGCATGAGCCACTGCATGCAACCTCTGCCTGTGCTTTTTTTTTTTTTTGAGACAGAATTTTGCTCTTGTTGCCCAAGCTGGAGTGCAGTGGCGCGATCTTGGCTCACTGCAACCTCTGCCTCCTGGGTTCAAGCGATTCTCCTGCCTCACCCTCCTGTAGCTGGGATTATAGGTGCGCGGCACCACACCCGGCTAATTTTTTGTATTTTTAGTAGAAATGGGGTTTCACCATGTTAGCCAGGCTGGTCTCGAACTCCTGACCTCAGGTGATCCACCCGCCTCAGCCTCCCAAAGTGCTAGGATTACAGACATGAGCCACCACACCCGGCCCTCTTGTCTTTTTGTTCCTTCTGTAGCCCATCCCTGTGTATCACTCCTAATGGATCCAGAGAGATACATCACCCAGACACACAGAAAAATAAAGACACAGCTGCCTATGGGGGAAATTCTGCAGCGACACCAAGGTGGCCCCAGGACAGCAGCTGCCCAGCGCCTCACCCCCATCCCCGGGCAGTGGCAGTCCTCGGAGCAGACAGGTGAGGGCGGTGGCCCAGCGCTGGGCCTCGGCACGGTTCTCTTCGTAGGTGGCGGCCCCATCTGCCCGGAAGGTGCGAGTGGCTCTGCGCCGGGCCCCGCGCCGGCCCCGAGGGTAGGTGTAGATGCAGAAGTAGGCCGCTGAGTCTGAGGGGCTGCGGCTTCGCAGGGTGCAGCAGCCTGAGACCTCGGCCAACGGGACCAGGCCACCCCGGGGCCTCGCTTCGGGTTTGGGGCGCAGCCGCTGTATGTGCAGGGCCTGTGATGTGAGGGTGAGGGCAAAGCTTGGGCCTCGGGCTGGGTAGGAGCCAAACTCGCCATGGAGGAGTGGGGTGCTGGCAGCCAGTGGCGGTGGGGGTGGGGCCATGGCCTTAGCCCTGACCAGGGTGCTCCTAGGCCCGTGGCCCCAGCTCCCGGTCAGCTCCTGGTCCGGCCTCTGCGGGAAGGGAGGAGAGAAGGGGTGAGAGTTCAGGACCCCATGGCAGGGGCAGGGAGGGGCAGGGGCTGTGGACAGGAGGAGACAATGAGGGGCAGTGGCAGGTGAGACAGGAGCACCAGAGACAGACAGGCTCAGACAGGTGCAGGCAGACCTTGAGGATGCGGGACAGAGGCCAGCTGAGCAGGAAGGCCAGCATCCCGGAGGGGGCTGGAGACCCGGGCATGCAAACATCCAATCATTTATTCCCCAGTAAGTATTCAATACCCTCTATGTGCCAATCACGGTGCTAGGCCTAGCAAACACAGCAGGAGACAAAGCAGCCCCAAATCCTTGCCTTCATAGGAATAGATAAACAAGAGAAAGGATTGAAATATACAGGGGGTTGGGTGATGATAACGGGCTTTGGGGGAAAAGAAGGCACAGGAAGGGGAATGGATAGTGGGATTGGATATGCAGAAACAGACATGCAAAGGCTGAGAGACACACCCCCCACCCCCGCCACCATACAGTGCAGTTGGTAACAACAGCAAAACAATCACAAACGCAACAGAGATACCGTATGAGAGCCAGAGAAGCACTGAGAGGAGACAAACAGGGTCAATGAGGTGAAACCCAGGCTGATGAAAGATGCTTAAGAGAGTAAGACTATTTCACCCCAACAAGAAAGGCAAGACAGAGTGGAAGGGAGAGCAAATAGGAGGGGTAGGAGGCAGGCATGAGGACAGCTGGAGAGAAGGGATATGACAGAGGGACTACGGGGTCCGAGAGGAGCCACATGCGAGCGCCTGCAAGGGGCAGGGGCCAAGAGCTGGCCCCTGAGCACTGACCTGGGTGTCTGGCCGCCTGCTCTCCAGGGAGCGGGTGGGAGCAGGACTGAAGTCCCTTCCCCACAGGCCCTCTCCCTGCCCTCTGCCTGGATTCTGCCTCCTCCTTTCGCTCACCTTTGTTCCCCACTGCCCCGCCCAGCCACCTGCCAGTCCTGCCCCTCACATTCCCCAGGCCCAGAGCGCCAGGACACCCCCCCACCACGGCCTGTGGACTCACCCTTAGGAACTACATCTGCCCCCCTATCCCCAGCGGCTCTCTCGGGTCCAGGACGTCTGCCTCACCCCCAAACCTGCCCTGGCCCCATTATGGGAACCTCAAATCAGATTCAAGCACATAGCCCTAGATGTCCTCCAGTCTTGGGCCTGGGTCTCTGTCCCTGGGTCCCCGAGACCTGGACATGGGTCTCCATCCATTGGTCCCCAATCCATAGGCCTGCGTGTCTGGCCCTGGGCCCCCAAGCCGCCATCCGCACTTTATTTCCAGAACCCAGTCCCAGGCCTGGGTTCAGTCCCGTCCCAGGTTTTCCATTTCCATCTCCCACCCCGGTGCCGCAGTCCCGGGCCTGCGTCTCTGTTCCTCTTGGTCCCTCAGTCCCCTAGACTCCGGTCCCTGCCCCGACCCCCGCACCCTCCTCACACGCCGGGTCCTCCTCCAGGCGGTCCCGCAAGTCAGCACCAACAGCCCCCATCAGACCTAGGGGTGGGGGGAGGATGTGCATCCGCTCAGCCAATGGCCGTGCAGCCGGCCTGGGCCGCACCAATACGAGGGCGCGGGGGGTGGAGCCAGTCAGTTCGCGAGCTTGGTACAGGGACCGGCCGCGGGAGAGACCGAGAACTGGGCGGGGCCTCGCTCTTCGGGAGACTGGCCGCCATCGTAGGTGAGGGCCGACGCGCAGCGGAGACGACGTCGCGGCCCCATAGACAGCGCCGTTGTCGCCATCTTTGTTAAGGGAGAGTGGGCCTGTCCCACCCATTGAATTCACAAAAGAAAAGGGGCGTGAGGGAGGAGGTCTTTAGTTGCAAAGACAGAGACTCTAACACGCTTAACAAAGGCCCAGAGATCTAGACACAGAGCAAGGCAGAGACCTAGAGAGGCCGGATGAGGCAGTAAGAGAGCTGGGAGGGGAGGGAGAGTGGGGAAAGTGAAAGATACTTTTCTTTTCGGACAGTTACAGAGTCAGAAACCCAGAGAAAAGCAGAGATATAAACAAGAGACCAAAACAGTGGGATTGAGAATGTGCAAGGTAAGGATACAAGAAAATCCTGAAAATGACAGACACGGAGACAGATGGAGACAGACACTTCTGGAATGGAAGCCGGGAAGGAGAGGCTCATTAATTCAGACTTATTTACCTCAGGCTCAAACCAGAATGGAAGCGGCATGAGATAAACATCTGCCCAGTGAATGAACCAGTCACATGGCAAGACAGAGACAGAGAGAGATGGGGACAGTATCTCTAGGTCAAAGGTGAGGGAGGGAGAGAATATTGGAAGCCCAGGGGCTGGGAGGAACTGGGACAGAAAGTGAAGATGTTGACAGACGCACCGAGGCAAAGACATGGTGAAATTGAAAGAAAGGCAAGTATATATTAGGAGACCTAGAAACAGAATTGCATAGAGAGAAAGAGATATGCATTAGGAGACAAGGACAGAGCTCACTAGAAAGTGACAAATGGGCCGGGCGCGGTGGCTCACGCCTGTAATCCTAGCGCTTTGGGAGGCTGAGGCGGGTGGATCACGAGGTCAGGAGATCGATACCATCCTGGCTAACACGGTGAAACCCTGTCTCTACTAAAAACACAAAAAATTAGCCGGGCGTGGTGGTGGGCGCCTGTGGTCCCAGCTACTTGGGAGGCTGAGGCAGGAGAATGCAGCGAACCCGGGAGGCGGAGTTTGCAGTGAGCGGAGATTGAGCCACTGCACTCCAGCCTCGACAGAGCGAGACTCCGTCTCAAAAAAAAAAAAAAAAAAAAGAAAAAAAGAAAGTGACAAGTGTAGGCTGTAGGCCGGGCGCGGTGGTTTACGCCTGTAATCCCAGCACTCTGGGAGGCCAAGGCGGGCGGATTGCGAGGTCAGGAGTCCGAGACAAGCCTGACCAACATGGTGAAACCCCCGTCTCTCTTTTTTTTTTTTTGAGATGGAGTCTGGCTCTGTCACCCAGGCTGGAGTGCATCGGCACGATCTCGGCTCACTGAACCGCCTGCCTGGTTCAAGCGATTCTCCTGCCTCAGCCTCCTGAGTAGCTGGGACTAGAGGCATGTGCCACCACGTCCTGCTAATTTTTCACATTTTTATTAGAGACAGCGTTTCACCGTGTTAGCCAGGATGGTCTCGATCTCCTGACCTCGTGATCCGCCCGCCTCGGCCTCCCAAAGTGCTGGGATTACAGGCGTGAGCCACCTCACTGGGTCGAAATCCCCGTCTCTACTAAAAATACAAAAATTAGCCAGGTGTGGTAGCACGCGCCTGTAATCCCAGCTACTCAGGAGGCTGAGGCAGGAGAATCGCTTGAACCCAAGAGGCGGAGGTTACAGTGAGCTGAGATCATGCCACTGCACTCCAGCCTGGGCAACAGATCAAGACTCTGTCTCAAAAAAAAAAAAAAAAAACCAGACAAATGTAGGAAGAAGTTTGCTTATTGCCAAATCATGTACCTAGCATCCAACCCACAGTAGCAACGGCACCAGATAGTATGTGCCAAGGAATGACACAGAGAGAAAGGGGGACAGAAACCCAGTAAGACTGAGACGGGAGCACAACAACTAAGCTTGGGGCCCTGGGAGAAGGAAAGGCAGAGACACTGAGCAAAGAAGCTGAGATTCAAACACAGAGCCTAAGTCACACAGACGAGAGGACAGGGAGGAGGAAAAGGAGAAAGGACCCTGCAGCTCACACACACTTGCTGTGTGACTGCTGGGAAGCCCCTGAATTCTTGGCATCAGCTGTTCTGTCTGGGAAGTAGGGAGAAAGCTATTCACACTGAAACAGGAATTAAAAGAAATTAAAGAATGTGTAAGCAAAAACTCAGTTGTATGTAAAAAACCCAATTCCCCCTGAGGAAGAGAAAGAGATGGAGTCCTTTAAAAATTAACTGCCTGTTTTTCTGTTTGTGGCTAGTGAGCCTTATCTAACTCCCTTTCCCAGGCATTGTGAAGACCCTGTTTCTCTAGCTGTGCAGCTGCAAGGTCACTAGACAGGATAAACTCAAGTCGTGAAACATGTTTTTCCTTGAAAAGTAAGAAACAATGTAATGCATGTCTCAATTGAATAACTGTCTTTGTTTCTCGCTTCTGTAATATGCTTCCCCCTGTACAGATCTCCCCCTAGCCCCACAAAATACTTAAAAGGTAACTTGACTCTTTGTTCGGTGCTCAGTCTTTTTCGATGTTAATCTGACTGGGCCGGTGCACCTAAATAATAAATAATAAGCATCCTCCTCAACCCCTCAGTTTCTCTGATTCCTAAATTATCCCGCTGGAACACCTGCCTGGAGAGAAGGTCTGAAATCACTTATAGAAGGGCTTCCAGGCTGGGCGCGGTGGCTCATGCCTGTAAGCTCAACACTTTGAGAGACTGAGGTGGGAGAATCCCTTGAGCCCAGGAGTTCAAGACCAGCCTGGGCAACAGAGGGAGACCCAGTCTCTAGAAAAAATAAAACAATTGGCCGGGTGCAGTGGCTCATGCCTGTAATCCCGGCACTTTGGGAGGCTGAGGCCGGCGTATCACCTGAGATCGGGAGTTTGAGACCAGCCTGACCAACATGGAGAAACCTCGTCTCTACGAAAAATACAAAAGTAGCTGGGGTAGTGGCGCATGCCTGTAATCCCAGCTACTTGGGAGGTTGAGGCAGGAGAATTGCTTGAACCCGGAAGGCGGAAGTTGCAGTGAGCCAAGATCGTGCCATTGCACTCCAGCCTGGGCAACAAGAGCGAAACTCCACCTCAAAATAAATAAATAAATTAATTAATTAATTAATTAAAAAAATAAAAAAATTAGCCAGGCATGGTGGAGGCTACTTGGGAAGCTGAGGTGGAAAGATCACTTTAGCCCAGGAGGTTGCAGCTGCAGTAGGCTGTGATTGCACCACTGCATTCCAGCCTGGGCAAGAGTGAGACCCTGTTTTTTCTTTTTTTTTTTTTTGAGACGGAGTCTCACTCTGTCACCCAGGCTGGAGTGCAGCGTGATCTCAGCTCACTGCAACCTCTGCCTCCCAGGTTCAAACGATTCTCCTGCCTCAGTCTCCCGAGTAGCTGGGATTACAGGTGCACACCACCATGCCAGGCTAATTTTTGTATTTTTAGTAGAGATGGAGTTTCACTATGTTGGCCAGGCTGATCTCGAACTCCTGGCCTCAGGTGATCCACAGGCCTCTGCCTCCCTGAGTGCTGGGATTACAAGCTTGAACTACCACGCCTAGCCTCCAATCTTTTTTTTTTTTCAAAAAAAGAAAAGATGCTGGGCGCGGTGGCTCACGCTTGTAATCCCAGCACTTTGGGAGGCCGAGGCGGGCGGATCACGAGGTCAGGAGATCGAGACCACGGTGAAACCCCGTCTCTACTAAAAATACAAAAAATTAGCCGGGCATGGTGACGGGCGCCTGTAGTCCCAGCTACTCGGAGAGGCTGAGGCAGGAGAATGGCGTGAACCCGGGAGGCGGAGCTTGCAGTGAGCCGAGATTGCGCCACTGCACTCCAGCCTGGGCGACAGCAAGACTCCGTCTCAAAAAAAAAAAAAAAAAAAGAAAAGCAAAGCTTCGGATTTTGTCGTTCTACAGTATGAGGATCTTGGCTTTTAGATGGTCCCTTACCTGGTCCTGCTGCTCCTCTGCTTCAAGGTGTCCATTCATCTGCTGGTCCTCTGCTCTGTTACATCAACAAGACCCTGGCCCTGGGTCTTAAGCCATAGTAGGCTCGTAGGAGCAAGGAGTCAGGTCTCACTGTCCTGGCCTGACCTTCAGCTCTGTGGAGGAAAGGTGAGTGAGGAGCAGCATTGAGAGCAGACTGCGGGAGGCCCTTCCAGGCTCAATGTGCCTGAGAACCAAGAGGCAGGGGCCTCCCTTGGTGCGGGGGGAAGAGTAGATAAGTCATTTTAATCACTGCCCCAGCCAGTCCATCTGGTTGCACACAATATGTATGCTATAATAGGAGTGAAAGCTAATTTTTATGGAGCACTTACGTGCAAAATATTGACCTCAGCAGTTTTATCAACTTTCATAATCCTGAAAAACACCCTGTGTGCCAGGCCTGTTGTCATCCCCTTTTTGTCCATAAGGAGAGTAAGACCCAAAGAAGTTAAGTGATTTTCCCAAGATCACAGAGAGGTTAAATGACTTGCCCAATCACCCCATTAGTAACTAGCAGAGCCAGGATTTGAATTTGGTTATAGCCTTGCAAGGCCCCATCTCACCATCTTTCTTTGCTTCTACTTCTCCCTGGGTCTCCATCTCACCCCTCTTTCTAGGTCTCCTTCCTACCCTTTGGGCCTCCATTCCCCCCACCCCCAAGCCACGGGGTCTCCACTCTTCCTCCCCTCTGAAACTCTGTCTCCCTCTTTCTAGGTCTCTTTCTAGGTCAGGGAAGGGCCATCTAGGGGCCGGGGGAGAAGGAGAAGCGGAACTCAAAGGATGGGAATACAGAATGCTATAGATTGAGGTGCAGCAACATCATCTCGGGTTAGACCTTAAGTAGGACTTCCCAAGCAGCGGCTGCGCCTACGAAGTGCAGCGCGAGATAAGGGAGCGGTGAACCTGATAAGGAAACGCCCGAAGCGTGGAATCAGAGCTTTCCAGATGCCCCGACTAGCCCTGCCAGCCCCGCCTCCTCACCTCCAACACTGGGCCCGCCGGGTCCTCCGGGAGCCACTGAGAGGCCGTCGGCGTCGGGCCAGAGCGTCACCGCGCGACGCGTCGTGCTGGCTCCACACATCTCGCTCCCAGATCCCTTTCTTCCGGAAAGCTATCGAGAACATTGCCCGGGTAGGGCCAGAGAGGCCCCCGACGTGCTGGCCCTTCCCTCTTGGACGTTGCGCTTGTTCCTCTGCTCTATGCTCTCTGCGGTTATCGCCGGACTAGTCAGTCGTCCAACTCACCACAGAGAAGTCCGGATCGTGGTAGAGCGCCGCGTCGCACCCATGTGACGTCACGACGGCGCCACTCGCCGGAGGCTTTCCCCGCCCACCCCGGCACTGTTCTCTCTTTCCGGACCTGGCCGAGCAGGAGGCGCCATCATGGTGAGCTGGCTTTGCGGCGTTCGGGGCTGGATAATCCGCTGCCATCCGCTGTGGTCTTGGGCTAGGGGCACGCTGGAGGGCGGCAGGGGGTCTGCGGCTGCGCGGAGGGAGCAACTCCCGATCCTGGGGGCCTACTCTGGGGGCCAGGAGAGCAGGGATGGGTCAGAGTCATAGCCTACCGCCCCCACTGAGTAGATGACCAAGTTAAGGTACTCGGAGGCTAATATGACTGGGTTTACAAAGCCAGGAAGTGGCAGAGCTAGGATTCCGACCCAGGTGGCTGTCCCCGCAGCCACTCTTAGTTTTGGTTTTGCTGCCTCTATCCGGACCTGTCACTTTCTAGTATGGAAAGTCGGGTTCGATGGGGGCCGCGGCGGGTGAGAGGATCGAGAGTCGAATAACTGGATTTGGGGACCAGGCAGGTCTCTGAGTCTCAGGCCCCTTCCCACCTTGTGATGGTTTTTGAGCGTTTGCCCCAGTGTCTGGCTGTTCGTTGGGTACACAGTAATCTCATCTGGCAAGTTTGTGAATTTGGGAAGAAATAATTCACAGGAAATTCTCATCACGGGGTCTTGCACACAGTAAGTGCTGCATCAGTGGAGCTAGTAAATAGTTCATGTAATTGTCAACACAGTCTGAAAAACTTAAGTTACTCAGAAAGGCAGCAGGGCGGTAGGAGCCTGGCGAGGTGGCTCACGCCTCTTATCCTAGCACTTTGGGAGGCCGAGGTGGGAGGATTCCTTGCCCAGGAGATCAAGACCAGCCTGGCCAATATTGTGAGACCCTGTCTCCACTTTAAAAACAATGTTTTAAAAAGACACTACTTGGTAAGGGTTGTTGGATTGACTGATATTGTAGGAGAGGTGGTTCTAGTAATAGGGCTAGGTTCTGAATAAGGATTCGTTTCCATCATTACTGCCGTTGGTTTGATGTTTTTGGTTATCCTCCGGGTGTGGGAGTCAGTTTTGATAACATTGTTGCAAAATGCAAGTTGTAAAGAATTGACCTTTTTGTATTAAGTTAATATGATTGCTGTGTTAGGATGTTTCGGGTTCTGTGTGGGCTGAAGGCTTTGTAAATAGCCTCTTTTTACAGAGGGATCAGTGGCAGCCCAGAGGTCTCCTGGTGGTGGGCCTGGGATTTGAGCTGGTGTGTTCAGAGCTGGGCTTGTGGCCCAGCTCTCAGTTTCAGAAATAAGTAATAATTGGCTATGGTTGGGGGTAATTGGGTCCATGGTTGCCTCTTCACCCCCACAGGGAGTCGACATCCGCCACAACAAGGACCGGAAGGTTCGGCGCAAGGAGCCCAAGAGCCAGGATATCTACCTGAGGCTGTTGGTCAAGGTGAGGCTGGCCCCTGAGGTCTTTGGGAAGGGTCACCCCAGGTCTGACTTGCAGATCCTCCATTCTAGTGCTGGCACCAAGCTCCTCCCAGGAGCCTGCAGGGCTGTCTTGGGTCTCTGGTTCTGTCCCAGGGCCTCCTGCATTTGTATTTTCAGCCTGTAGGCTGTGTACAGCTCAAAAGTGGAGCCAGGATTTTCTAGGTCCTTGGCCGGGAAGGACCTGGGCCAGCTTTCTCCCTCTACGTCGGTGGGTTGGGGGAAAGGGATAAAGATTCTTTTAGTCCCGATCATCATGTGTTTGCCCGTTCACTGGAAGGCTGCGGGGGGAGCGGGCTGTCCCAGCTTCTCACTCTCTTCCCGTCCCTCCAGTTGTACAGGTTTCTGGCCAGAAGAACCAACTCCACATTCAACCAGGTTGTGTTGAAGAGGTTGTTTATGAGTCGTACCAACCGGCCGCCTCTGTCCCTTTCCCGGATGGTGAGTGGCTGGTCCAGAGAGCACGGTGGACCTGGGAGCTGCTGGGTCTTGTCTGTCTGGAACGGAGGCAGGACTTGGAGCTCTGGGAGCAACTGGGGCATCAAGGGTTTGTCTCAGCCAGTCGCGAGCGTAGAGTTGGACTGTTGGTTGGAACTGAGTGTCCATGGGCAGCGGACAAGGCTCGTGGGCCTCCTCTCCTTCTCGTTGTGAGGTGGAGGTGTCCTGGTGGCTTCAGGAGATTGCCCCAAGTCATAACTGAGTTTTATGTCAAAGGCCCTGCTGAGGGAGGCCCTATTGAACAGTCTTCATTTTTTTTTTTTATCTGGAGCTTTCCCCAGCTGGACCTGAGGGAAGGCCTGTGGGGTTTAAGGGGTGTGGTGTGAGTGGGGGGTCCCGTTAGAGGGCACAGCTGCCCTGGTCCGGGGATGCCTGAAGTGGGGCTAAATGTAAACACCAGAAGGACTTACGATGTACGTCTTCCCCACCCTAAGATCCGGAAGATGAAGCTTCCTGGCCGGGAAAACAAAACGGCTGTGGTTGTGGGGACCATAACGGATGATGTGCGGGTTCAGGAGGTGCCCAAACTGAAGGTGAGCTGGCGGGGGCTGGGCAGACCCATCAGATCTTTGCTGTGCTGTGCTGTGCTGGTCCATCCTCAGTCTTGCCACCGCTGGTGAGGCAAGCATCCTGCCTGTCTGAGTGGCTTTGAGGATTGGTGTGGGTCGTCTCTGGCATTGTTGACGGTGGGGTCCCCTGGGCAAGCTTCTTCTGGGGCAAGTTGTAAACTGTTAGTGCTGGCCCCTAGAGATAGACAGCCTGGGCTCAAGTCTAGACTCCTTTGTCACCTCTGAACAGGTCTTTTTTTGGCCTAGGTTCCTTGCTGTTATTTCTAGCATAACACTAGGGATGTGGTGTTAAAAGTTCCTGGAGATAAAGTGTTGAGAACAGCTGCTGTCAGCCCAGGGTGCCCCGGGTGATAAATGATAGTGTTGGTTACCAGGGCTCTGCTGCGCCAAGGCAGTGGAGGGTGAGTCCCGGCAGCCCCTGGGTGACCACACAGGGGTCTGACCCGCCAGCCTTGTCCTCTCCACCAGGTATGTGCACTGCGCGTGACCAGTCGGGCCCGCAGCCGCATCCTCAGGGCAGGGGGCAAGATCCTCACTTTCGACCAGCTGGCCCTGGACTCCCCCAAGGGCTGCGGCACTGTCCTGCTCTCCGGTGAGTAATGTGTAGTCGACGGGGTTGGAGTGAGCTGTGTGGCTACTGGCAGCCTTCACCCTCTTGGATCTGGGAGGCCAGAAGCTGGGCGCCAGATCCCTGTCTCACCTGCTTCTCCTTCCCCTTTCCTAGGTCCTCGCAAGGGCCGAGAGGTGTACCGGCATTTTGGCAAGGCCCCAGGAACCCCGCACAGCCACACCAAGTGAGTATCAGGCCCCCAGCCCTGCCCTCTCCCCAGACTCAGCCTGCAGGGCCAGGCCTGGCCACACTTGGGCTGCTTCTCCTGTCCCTTGTACCAGCCAGCCTCAGGCCTTCTGGAACTCTCAGCTGCCTCATCTTGCTTGCTTTTCCCTTCAACACTGCTTGGAGCTGTGTTTTCCAGGGCCTGAGAAGGCATCTCCTGGGGAGCGTGCAGTTCACCAGCCTCTGCCAGCCCAGGCTGGGACCCACCAGGTGGTGGGGCAGGTGCTTCCATAGCCCCTCCTGGCTCCTTGGCTTCCCACTCTGCCAAGCTTTTCCAGCAGCCACTGACTCTCCTGGGGCTGAATGTGACAGGCTTGTGGTGTTTCTGTGCCACTCCTCAATGGCCTCCTGTAAGAGGGCCCCCCTCTCACTCACTCCTCTCCCCACAGACCCTACGTCCGCTCCAAGGGCCGGAAGTTCGAGCGTGCCAGAGGCCGACGGGCCAGCCGAGGCTACAAAAACTAACCCTGGATCCTACTCTCTTATTAAAAAGATTTTGAATGCTGACAGTCCTCTCTGTGTGTTATTGGGGGGTGGCTTGGGGAATTGGTGCCTGCAGGTGAGAATGCATTTGGTTTGGGGACAGGGACGCCATGCCAGTGAAGACCAGTCCTGCCCCCACTGCCCCGGAAGCTTCCTGCCCTCTAGGGTCTGAGCCCTGCCTCCTTCCCAACAGCCAGGTGGCAGGTGTTCCCACACCTGCTTCCTTGGGTCAGCCACGCCCACCCCTCTTAAAGGATCCTGTGCCCCTCCCTGGTGCTGGGATGGTGGGTAGGGCGTGGACCAGGAAGTGCAAGGTGCAGGCTGGCAGGGCTGTGGTGAGGGAGAGGCTGCCTGGGAACAGGTGAGGCAATCTCAACCCCCCTCTCCCCCCACCCCGGACCGGGAAGCCTGAGTCTGGAGGGGCGTTCACCCCCTGGGAGAGCACAGGTAAAGAAAGCGTGTGAGCCACAACCCCGGACCTCCCCCAGGGCCCTGTGGGGGCCCTCCTGTGTTTACACAAGGGGCCGGGCTCCCTGGATTCCAGGTTGAGGCCTGATGACTGAGGCCAGAAGCCGGGAAGCGCTGCAGAAGTAGAAGCCGGGAGCCACAGCCTGTGTCCTCGGAAAAGGCAAGTGCTGGAAGGGAGGCCATTGAGCCCGGCACTAGCCGGTGTGGATGGGCCCCGGCCAGAGGGGGATGGATGGGGGTGGGGAGGGAGGCTGGCCTGGCTTGACTCCTTCCTTCTCTTTGCAGCTCCTTGCTGTGGTCTGGAGGAAGCAGCCACCTGGGTTGCTGGGATTGGAATGAAGGGCTTCTGGTTTGCAGGGATCAAGGGTCCAGGGTCCCCGAGGTTGGGTCAGAAGCCTCAAGGGGGCAACTGGGGCTTGGGAGGGAGACAGGGTGAGGTATAGAGTGGCCCCTGTCCGGGAAGAAGCATTGGGGCAGCTGGCAGGAGATAGGATTTAGGCAGAAACCAGCCTGGGGGCAGCTTGGTTAGGGCTCCCCGCAGATCAGAGGACGGCCTGGAACGTCCCAGGGCCAGGCCTCAGGCAGGGGCAGCCAGCCTGAGGAGGGTGGCTGGTTAGGCGGCACTCACACCTAGATGGGCTGCCAAGATCATAGACCCGTCCCATAGTAATGGAGACCCCTGTAGGGCACATCACCTTCCACCGCAGCAGCCGGAGGGAGTGTGAGGGTCCGGGGAGCAGGGTCCCCCATTGACAGGGTAGGGAAGAGTTTGCCAAGCCTTTGGCCTTTCTCTAAGGCTGAGCGAGCAGGCCCAGTGGAGAGGCATCCTGGCTGGTCTGCGGGTGAGAGCTGGTGAGCAGGAGAAACTCGTGGGGTTTGTCAGATTCGGCCAGAGACAAATGCTCCAACAGGCAGGTACTGCGACTGTCAGTTGGAAGCCATTGACATTTGCCAGACAGTGGAAGGAGAGGGTGAGTTCGTCGTGCTCTTGGCCGGGCGCAGGCAGGCAGCCTGCCGTGCCTTTATTTAAGGACCTTTGGGTGATTGGAGACAGGCAGACAGCCTGTCGTGCCTTTATTTAAGGACCTTTGGGTGATTGGAGACAGGCAGACAGCCTGTCGCCTGGAAATGATCAAGTGGTCAGCCTGACCAAATTCAGGACAGCTGAAGGGTCCAACTGGGCACTGTGTGACCGGTGGGTTGGAGGCTGTCGTGTGGCTGAGCAGTGATGGCCAGCTGATGGGTCACACAGTTGGGGATGGTGTCAGGAGGTCAGCCTGACCAGCAGAGACGGCTGGCAGGAAGGTCACGGAAGGCCAGCCAGGCATGGTGCCACTGGGCGCAGGCAGGTGGCGGATCTGAGTGGCCTGACACATTGGGTAGTCGCTTATTTAGGCAGTGTGATTGTCAGGACAGTGAGGCAGGGGCTGCTGCAGGGAGCCAATTGGACATCTGCAGGGCCCCCCTGGAGGCCTTGGATGGCCACATAGGGTCTGCCCATCAGGAGAACCCCCAGATGGTCACAATCCCCAAAGACAGCCAGACCCCCGGGGACCCAGCCTCTCACAGTCAGTCCTCCCACCCGAGTGACCCCGATGGCGGCCTCCCAGCTGGCGGCGCTGGAAGGAGTGGACTCCGGTCCCAGGGTGCCCGGGGCCAGCCCCGGCTTCCTGTATTCCGAGGGCCAGCGGCTGGCACTGGAAGCTCTGTTGAGCAAGGGCGCGGAGGCGTTCCAGGCCTGTGTGCAGCGCGAGGAGCTGCGGCCCTTCCTCAGTGCGGATGAGGTCCAGGGCTTGGCAGCGGCAGCTGAAGACTGGACGGTGGCCAAGCAGGAGCCCGGCGGGATGGCAGAGGGAGCCACCACCGCCGATGGGGACGCGGGCAGCCTGAGCTACTGGCCTGGGCAGTCGGAGCAGCCGGCGCCCATCCTGCGGCTGGGCTGGCCAGTGGACTCTGCGTGGAAAGGCATCACCCGGGCGCAGCTGTACACCCAGCCTCCTGGAGAGGGCCAGCCGCCCCTCAAGGAGCTGGTGCGGCTGGAGATCCAGGCTGCCCACAAGGTGGGTGTCGTGGGGGCCCTGTGTCCATTCCCCAGACTGGGGCGGGGACCCAGGCATTCTCTCCCTTGTCCTCCTGGGACTTGCAAGCCCACAACCCTACCCTAAAGGACCTATACCCCTGGGACCCAGGAGTCCACACCTTCCAGCCCCAGGACTCAGGTGCTTACACCCCCAGACCTCATCCTTACTTTCAGAAAGGGGGGCCCGGCCAGGCGCAGTGGCTGACGCCTGTAATCCCAGCACTTTGGGAGGCCGAGGTGGACGGATCATGAGGTCAGGACTTTGAGACCAGCCTGGCCAACATAGTGAAACCCCATCTCTACTAAAAATACAAAAATTAGCCGGGCATGGTGGTGGGCGCCTGCAGTCCCAGCTACTCAGGAGGCTGAGGAAGCAGAATCGCTTGAACCCGGGGGGCGGAGGTTGCAGTGAGCCGAGATCGAGCCAGTGCACTCCAGCCTGGGTGACAGAGTGAGACTCCGTCTCCAAAAAAAAAAAAAGAAAGAAATGGGGGCCCCTCCCCTCCCCCAAGACCTGGATGCCCTTAGGCATCGATGCCCCTTGAACCTAATTATGACACCCCCAGTCTCAGTCATTCCCCCATCCCCTCATCACCAAGCCAGGGGTCTCCAATCTCCCTCCAACGAGGGCCCAGATGTCCCCACTGCCGCCCTTGGAAAGCCCGCTGTGTACTTCACAGCCTTAGCGTCCGCCAGCTCCCATGTGAAGGGCTTCCCAGGGGCTAATGTGCATCATTGTCCCGGAACCCTGTACCACCAGAGGGACTATTGTGCCCACGGAGGCACGGGGGTGGTTAAATCTCTTCCCTGTAAGTGGCCGAGTGGGGATTTGAACCCAGGCTGTCTGGCTGCTGAGTTAGGGTTTCCACTACTTTATGCTGCCTGCAAGATCCAGGCCTTCAGCACCTCCATGTCCCCCAAGTTCACCACAGTGGCCTAGCAGGTCAGCCCTCCTGCACCCAGCACCCAGAAAATTCCGCAGGACCCAGAAATGCAGTTGCCCACAGTGCCCTATGGGACTCCACCACTGATCCTAGAGCCAAACTGCTGTGGACATTTGGGCACCGCAGTGTCGCAGCTCAGGGGACGCTTTTCTGTGTTATAAACATGTGATTTGTAGGCCAGCCACGGTGGCTCATGGACTGTAATCCCAGCACTTTGGGAGGCCGAGGCTGGGGGATAACCTGAGGTCAGGGGTTCAAGACCAGCCTGGCCAAGATGGCGAAATCCCGTCTCTACTAAAAATACAAAAATTAGCCGGGCATGGTGGCGGGTGCCTGTAATCCCAGCTACTCTGGAGGCTGAGGCAGGAGAATTGCTTGAGCCCCGGAGGCCAAAGTTGCAGTGAGCTGATATTGCGCCACTGCACTCCAGCCTGGGCAACAGAGCAAGACTTTGTCTTTAAAAAAAGAAAAAAAAGCCGGGCGTGGTGGCTCACTCCTGTACTCCTAGCACTTTGGGAGGCTGAGGCAGGTGGATCATGAGGTCAGGAGATCGAGACCATCCTGGCTAACACGGTGAAAGCCCATCTCTACTAAAAATACAAAAATTAGCCAGGCATGGTGGCGGGCGCCTGTAGTCCCAGCTACTTGGGAGGCTGAGGCAGGAGAATTGCTTGAACCCGGGAGGTGGAGTTTGCAGTGGGCCGAGATTCCGCCCCTGCGTTGCAGCCTGGGAGACAGAGCGAGACTCCGTCTCGAACAAAAAAAACCAAAAAGACAAAGAAACAAGCAAACATGTGATTTGTGATGACAGTTTTCCAGCATTTAGGGGCCGGGAATCTCAAGGAGGGGCTGGGGATCTCATGGAGGGGCAGCGTTTTGCTCATTCACACATAGGTGCTGTTTGAGCAGCAGTGTATGTCTGGGGGTCTCCCCTTTAGCCCCCCTGAACGTTAAACTCCCAGTCCCCAGATCGCTTTACTCCCAGATTCCGGATGTCAGGTTTCCCACACCCTCTTGAGTATCCCCCGATACCCAGCTTCTGTTCGCACATCCACCTCCCTTCTCCCCACGCCCAGCTGGTGGCCGTGGTCATGGATGTCTTCACTGACCCAGACCTGCTTTTGGACTTGGTGGATGCTGCCACGCGCCGCTGGGTACCTGTCTACCTGCTCCTGGACCGCCCGCAGCTGCCTGCCTTCCTGGAGCTGGCCCAGCAGCTGGGGGTGAACCCCTGGAACACGGAGGTAGGGGCCGGGCCAGGGGGACCTGTGAGTCCCCATTCTCCTGGCATGGGGGTAGTGGGGGCAGACCCTTCCATGGAGCTCCGGCATTGAGATGGATGCTAGCAGGGATGGTCCCCTGGGATCTGATGCTCACGGCACTGGGGAGGTGGGGGTGAGCATTCCCAAGGAATCTTGAGTCACTGAGTTTGGGTATCCCCAAGAAATGCCTGAGGGTTGATATCAGTGGCTCTGAGGAAGCTGAGACAGATACTTCTTTTTTTTTTTTTTTGAGAAGGAGTCTTGCTCTGTCACCCAGGCTGGAGTGCAGTGGCGCGATCTCGGCTCACTGCAACCTCCGCCTCCCGGGTTCAAACGATTCTCCTGCCTCAGACTCCCCAGTAGCTGGGAGTACAGGCATGTGTCACCACGCCTGGCTAACTTTTGTATTTTTAGTAGAGATGGGGTTCTGCCATGTTGGCCAGGCTGGTCTTGAACTCCTGACCTCAGGTGATCCACCTCCCTTGGCCTCCCAAAGTGCTGGGATTACAAGTGTGAGCCACCACGCCTGGCCTTGGACAGATACTTCTATGGAGTCATGGGTCCCCCAGTTAGAACCAGTCTGGAGGGAGCCTGAATCCATGCAGTGGGCCTCAGCAAGGGTGTGCCCTCCACTCCCCACACCAACAGAACGTGGATGTCCGCGTCGTGCGGGGCTGCAGCTTCCAGAGCCGCTGGCGACGGCAGGTGAGCGGCACCGTGCGGGAGAAGTTTGTGCTGCTGGACGGCGAGAGGGTCATCTCAGGATCTTACAGGTGTAGCCCCCGCCCCGCCCCCCACCTCCCAGCGTCCTATACCCCACTTTCCCTCAGTGTGCTCAGAGAACAGCTGGCATCCCCTTGCCCAGGCCTCTGTTTTCTCATCTGTGTAATGAGGGCAAAACACTCTTCCCTGGGGAGGAGGTGGGTGCCGCGGCCGGACCTGGTGCTGGCCTGTTTAGTGGTCTTGGGTAAGTCTGCTTCTCTTTGACCTGGTGCTTTCTCATCTGGAAAACTGGGCAAACAGTTTGGGGGTCGGGTTTGTTCAAAACCAGGAGCACCTGGATTGGGATTTAAGTTCTGCCTTGGGTAAATAATTCCACCTCTCTGAGCATCTAAGAAAATGCATGAGCATGGTGGCTCACGCCTGTAATCCCAGCACTTTGAGAGCTTGAGGTGGGCAGATCGGCTGAGGTCAGGAGTTCAAGACCAGTCTGGCCAACATGGTGAAACCCCGTCTTCCCAGCTACTCGGGAGGCTGAGGCAGGAGAACTGCTTGAACCCAAGAGAGAGGTTGCAGTGAGCTGAGATCGCGCTGTTGCACTCCAGCCTGGGAGACAGAGCAAGACTCTATTTCAAAAAAGCCAAAAAAAGAAAAACAAAAGAAACTGCAAATAATAAAGCACTTACCTCACAGAGTCACAGCACAGCCGGGGAGGAGAGGGGTGTGGCCTCTGGGACCAGACGGCCTGGATTCAAATTCTAGCTCTGTCAGTTCCTCGTTGTGTGACTTCAGGCAACTTACTTCACCTCTCTGTGCCTCAGTTTCCCCCTCTATGTCACGGGCTGATAGGGTTAGAGCCTCTAGAACCAGGTCCCTCAACAGGGGTAGCACCCACGCTTGGGCTGGCTGAGTCTTTGTTGCGGGAGCTGTTGGGTGCATTGTGGGAGGCTCCTGGGCATCTTCAGCCTCCACCCAGCAGAGGTCAGTAGCATCACATGCCCCACACCCCCGACTTTCCCTGCCAATTAGAGAACTGAAAACCTCTCCAGACAATGCAGATGCCCACTGAGGAGCACGGGTCCCCAGCTGAGAACACCGCTCAGGAACAGTGGCTTTCAACCCTGTGCGTGCACCAGAATCCCTGGGAGCGCTTGTTAAAACACAGCTTTTGGGCTGGGCGCGGTGGCTCCCACCTGTAATCCCAGCACTTTGGGAGGCCGAGGCTGGTGGATCACCTGAGGTCAGGAGTTCAAGACCAGCCTGGCCAACATGATGAAACTCTGTCTCTACAAAAATACAAAAATTAGTTGGAGCGGTGGGTGCCTATAATCCCAGCTACTCAGGAGACTGAGGCAAGAGAATCGCTTGAACCCGGGAGGCAGAGGTTGCAGTGAGCCGAGATAACAGCACTGCACTCCAGCCTGGGAGACAGAGCAAGACTCCGTCTCACAAAAAAAACAAAAAAACAAAAAAACAAAAACCAAAACCCACAGTTTTTGTAGCAGATAATTCAGGAAAAGGAAAAAGGAAAAGGGCCGGGTGTGGTGGCTCACACCTGTAATCCCAGCACTTTGGGAGGCCAAGGCAGGTGGATCACCCGAGGTCAGGAGTTTCAGACCAGCCTGATTAACATGGTGAAACCCCATCTCTACTAAAAATACAAAAAATCAGCCGGGCATGGTGGCATGCACCTCTAGTCTCAGCTACTCGGGAGGCTGAGGCAGGAGAATCGCTTGAACCTGGGAGGTGGAGGTTGCAGTGAGCCAAGATCGCACCACTGCACTCCAGCCTGGATGACCAAGCGAGACTCTGTCTCAAAAAAAAAAAAAAAAAAAAAGGAAAAGAAAAAGAAAACGGAAAAAGGCCGGGCGTGATGGTTCATGTCTGTAGTCCCAGCAGTTTGGGAGGCTGAGGCAGGAGGATCGCTTGAGCCCAGGACTTCAAGACCAGCCTGGGCAACATAGCAGGACCCCATCTCTACACAAATTAAAAAAAAAAAAATTAGTCAGGTATGATGGAGCACACCTGTAGTTCCAGCTATTCAGGAGGTTGAAGTGGGAGGATTGCTTGAGCCCGGGAGGTAGAGGCTGCAATGAGCCAAGATTGCACCACTGCACTCCAGCGTGGGAAGCAGAGCAAAACCCTGTTTCAGAAACAAAAAGAGAAAACAATACACAGCTTTTGGACCCCACTCCCATTCATCGTGCCTGGAACACAGCCTGAGAATCTGCATTTTCAGGAAGTTCCCACTTGCTGCTGCTGCTGTTTCTGGTCCAGGGACCACACTTTGAGAACGACTAGAGTTGAGACCAGGATGTTTGAAATGTTTGAAAGAGTGTTTACCTTCCCAGCTTGGTGTGAGGGTTCAGTGGCATGTAACATAAGGCAGGCTTGGCCAGGTGCCGTGGCTCATACCTGTAATCCCAGCACTTTGGGAGGCTGAGGTGGGAGGATCACTTGAGCCCAGGAATCTGAGACCACCCTGGGCAACATAGCTGGACCTTATCTCTACAAAAAAAAAAAAAAAAAAAAAAAGGAAAAGAAAAGAAAACAAAGAATGCTCCATGAACATCAGCTGTCATTTATTATGATATATATATATATATTTTTTTTTACCATATTTCATGGACTCTAAAGTGTCACCAATGGAGAGAAGCATCCTGATTGAAACGTGAGAAGCTCTGCGTCTTAGAACCAGTGGAATAGAGTAGTACAATCAAACCCACAGGCTGTGCTCCCCTGCCGCTCAATCAGGCCTAGGGGTGCTTCCCCGAGCACTGGGCTCCTGGTGGACAGCCTTAGAAGGGATGAAGCCAGGGCCGCAAGAGGTTGTCCAGGGCCTCTCTGGCCATTTAGTGGGGGAAGGAGATGGGGACATGGGGAGTGGCGGATCTGGGAGAACAGTCCCAGGCCCTGTCCTCCCTGTTGGTCACAGCAAACGTGGAGGAAGCAGCATACCCAGCCCCAGTGCCAGGCTGGTGGTGGCCCCCACCGTCTGGCTGCTCGAGGAGCCCGGGGCTCTGTTACACAGGCGGCCGGTGCAGCAGGTGGTGGTGAGGCTGTAGGTGACGCCCCTGTAGCTGACGGGTTCCTCACGGCCGCAGCTGGTGGCTCGCAGGCAGCCTTTGTTGATGACCGGACCAGTGCCCGGGGCGACCCCGTGGCCTGTGAAGCAGTCCTCGTCATCGCCACAGTGCATGTAGGTGCCGGGACACTGTATGGAGTCGGTGAGCTCACAGAAGACGCAGTCCTTGACGCCCGTCGTGCCTGGGGGCAGAGCCATCACCAGAAGCAGCAGCCAGCACAGGACCATGGCGGCCTGGCGGCGTTGATGCTGCCCCAGCCAGGCCGTGGGCTTCCCAGACCTCCCGGAACCGCTGAATGAAGGACCTCCAAGGACTCCTCTTGCCCACAGGACTTTGGCCCTGGTCCTGGCCTCCCAGGGTCAGCGCCTGGAGTGTCCTCTGTTCCCAACGCCCTGCGTCCCTCTAAGTCCTGGGGATGGAGGTGAGCGGGTGGCTGCTGCCTGACAAGAGTCTGTGAATGGAATGAGTGATCTCACAGATCCCTCAGGGTTCCCACTGGCCGCTCTGGGGATGAGGTCATAGGTGAGAGGAGTGGGTGTCACAATCCAAGGGCTGGCCTGCCCCGCCAACCTGCCAGGGCGCAAGAGGGCTCTGCCACCCCCACCAAGGTGAAGAAGCCCTGAACCCAGAGGACGCTGGCCGCAAGCTTGTCCACATTCTTTGTGCTGTACACCTGCCAAGGGCTTGACTTCAGCCTCACACCTCCCATGGCGACCCCATATTCCAGATGGGCAAACCGAGGCTGGGGAAAGGAAAGTGATGTATCCAGGGTCCCCGAGCCAGGATGAGAGCCAGGTTCACTGAATTCCAAAGAGGCTGGGAAAGAAGAGAGTGTATTAACTGAGCACTTGCTGTGTGCCAGGATTCATGCTCAGTGCTTGCTTGCTTTTATTTTTTTGAGATGGAGTCTCACTCTGTCACCCATGCTGGAGTGCAGTGGCGTGGTCTCAGCTCACTGCAGCTTCTGCTTCCCAGTTTCAAGCGATTCTTGTAACTCAGCCTCCCGAGTGGCTGGGACTACAGGCGCATGCAACCACATCTGGCTAATTTTTGTATTTTTAGTAGAGACAGGGTTTCACCATGTAGGCCAGGCTGGTCGCGAACTCTTGAGCTCAAGTGATCTGCCCGCCTCGACCTCCCAAAGTGCTGGGATTACAGACGTGAGCCACCACACCACGCCTGGCGCTTGGTGCTTTCAATAACAACTGCTGTGATGACAGGAAGCGTTAGGGCACTGGCCCCCACAGCTCACAGGCTCTCAGGGGCAGCTACGTGCAGGGGGCTTGATCCGTGTTGAGTCATTTGAATCTTCCTATGTTGTATTTATTTCTCAATTTTATTTTTTATTTAAAAAAATTGGCTGGGTGCAGTGGCTCACGCCTGTAATCCCAGCACTTTGGGAGGCCGAGGCGGGTGGATCACCTGACTCAGGAGTTCAAGACCAGCATGGCCAACGTGGTGAAACCCCATCTCTACTAAAAATACAAAAATTAGCTAGGCGTGGTGGCGTGCACCTGTAATCCCAGCTACTTGGGAGGCTGAGGCAGGGAGAATTGCTTGAACCTGGGAGGTGGGGGTTGCAGTGAGCCAATATTGTGCCACTGCACTTGAGCCTAGGCAACAGAGCAAGACTCCGTCTCAAAAAAAAAAAAAAAAATAGGATCTTGCTCTGTTGCCTAGACTGGAGTGAAGTGGCGCGATCTTGGCTCACTGCAGCCTCAACTTCCCAGGCTCAAGTGATTCTCCTCCCTGAGCCTCCAGAGTAGCTGGGACTATAGGCGTGCACCACCATGCCCGGCTAATTTTGTAAAATTTTTTGTAGAGTTGGGGTCTTGCTACGTTGCCCAGGCTGGTTTCAAACTCCTAGCCTCAAGTGATCCTCCTGCCTCGGCCTCCCAAAGTGCTGGGATTACAGGCATGAGCCGCTGCACACGGTCTTCCTAGGTTTTGGCTCCATATTGCAGATGAGCACTGCAGGGAGCAGAAACGTGGAAAGCTTGGTGCACAGCCAGGGCTGACTAAATGGCAGTCATTCTAGGAAGCAGCTGTGTCTTAAAACAATCCCTGTTAGTGTCCGGAAGTGAATTCCGTCTCTTTCCAAAGGGGAAAACTGAGGCGTTGAGGTGTTCCTAAGTGGGGACCAGGTAGACCCTGGGTTTAAACTCCAGTCTGATTCCAGATAAGTTTTTTTTTTTTTTTTTTTTTTGAGTCAGAGTCTCTTGCTCTGTCGCCCAGGTTGGAGTGCAGTGGTGTGATTTCGGCTCACTGCAACCTCCACCTCCCGGGTTCAAGCAATTCTCCTGCCTCAGCCTCCTGAGTAGCTGGAATTACAGGCATGCGCCACCGTACCCAGCTAATTTCTGTATTTTTAGTAGAAATGGGGTTTCACCATGTTGGTCAGGCTGATCTCAAACTCCTGACCTCATGATCTGCCCACCTCAGCCTCCCAAAGTGCTGGGATTACAAGCGTGAGCCACCACATCCGGCTTTTTTTTGGGGGGTGGGGGCGGGGAACAGGGTCTTGCTCTGCTGCCCAGGCTGGAATGCAGTGGTATTATCACAGCTCACTGCAGCCTCAATTTCCCAGGCTCAGCCGGGCACGGTGGCTCACACCTGTAATCCCAGCACTTTGGGAGGTCGAGGAGGGTGGATCCACCTGAGGTCAGGGGTTCGAGACCAGCCTGGCCAATGTGGTGAAACCCCGTCTCTACTACAAATACAAAAAATTAGCCAGGCATGGTGGCAGGTGCCTGTAATCCCAACTACTCAGGAGGCTGAGGCAGGAGAATTGCTTGAAGCCAGGAGGCAGAGGTTGCAGTGAACCGAGATCATGCCACTGCACTCCAGCCTGGGCAACAAGAGCAAAACTCCGTCTCAAAAAAAAAAAAAAAATTCCCAGGCTCAAGGGATCCTCCCACCTCAGCCTCCCAGGTGGCTGGGAGTACAGGTGTGCGCCACCACACCTGGCTAGTTTTTTTGATTTTTTGTAGAGACAGGGTCTCGCCATGTTGCCCAGGCTCGTCTCAAACTCCTGGGCTCAAGCAACCCTCCTGCCTCAGCCTCCCAAAGTGTGAGTCACCACACCTGGCCCTGATTATATAAGGGTCTTAACTCGGACTGTCTTCACTCCACCCCTCCCGAGTAGGTACTTCAGTTGTGCCCATTCCACAGATGGGGAAGCTGAGGCTGGAGAGGTCAGGACTCGCCTGAGGTCCTACGGTCTCCCCTGGGACCTGGCTGAGGATGGGGGCCGGGTTGGAGACTCTGACCCCCTACTCCCCGACCCCCAGCTTCACGTGGAGTGACGCACGCCTGCACCGAGGCCTGGTGACCCTGCTGACTGGTGAAATTGTCGACGCCTTCAGCCTTGAGTTCCGGACGCTGTACGCGGCCTCCTGTCCGCTACCACCTGCGCCCCCCCAGGAACCCTCGGTCATAGGTGGCCTGCAGCGGGGCCGCAGCCCTCACCGCGTGTCCCGCCGCCGCTCTGTGGCCCCCACGTCGCCTCCACCACCTGACGGCCCACTGGCCCACCGCCTGGCCGCCTGCCACGTCTCCCCTGCTACCCCGGGGCCGGCACTCAGTGACATTCTAAGGAGTGTGCAGCGCGCCCGGACCCCCAGCGGCCCCCCGGCCCGGCCCAGCCGCTCCCTGTGGGACCTAAGCCGCCTGTCCCAGCTGTCTGGCTCCAGTGATGGGGACAACGAGGTGAGACCTTGTGGCTGGTGCCAGAAGAGCATGTAACCCAGGAAGGGGAAGGCGTTTGCCCAGAATGGTGCAAGCCAGGCTCCAGGGGCCCTGCTCCCAGCCACAGAGCAGGAGGCGTTTCCTGAGGGCCTGCACCCCTAAATTCATAATGGCATCGTTTGTTCATTTCCTGCACGCCTGCTGCATTTTGGGCAGGTGGGCGCTGGGTGGCATGGGGCAGAGACAGGAGAGCCCTGGGTGCAAATCCTGGCATGACAGACTAGGTGGGGGGAAGCTGAGGACTTGACTTCTCTGAACCTCAGTATCCTCATCTAGGAACGAGTGGAGCAAGGGCACTCATTCTGAGTTTGGTTGGGGGAGGAATCCACGTGGCTAAATGACATAGAGTAGTAATGATAACAACAATACATTCCTGAAACAGGGAGATCGAGACCAGCCTGGCCAGCATGGTGAAACCCTATCTCTACAAAAATACAAAACAATTAGCTGGGTGTGGTGGTGCACATCTGTAGTCCCAGCTACTCCGGAGGCTTAGGCAGGAGAATCGTTTGAGCCAGGGAGGCGGCGTTGCAGTGAGCTGAGATCGTTCCACTGCACTCTAGCCTGGGTGACAGAGCGAGACTGTCTCAAAATAATAATAATATTAATAATAATAATAAAGAATAAATAAATACATTCCTGAAGTGGAATTTATTTATTTTGTGACATCCTCATCCCAGGCCAGTAAGGCTATATATATATAATTTTTTTTTTTTTTTGAGATAGGGTCTTGCTCTGCAGTGTTGGGAATCAGGACAAGGAAGGCTTCTAGCTGGAGAGGAGATGGGGGATGGGCAGGGGCAAGGTCCTCACCTTCACCTGGTCTCAGCACCCTCACCCAGCATCCCCTCCCTTGGCAAATATTTGCTCCCGGCTGGCAGATGCCAGCGCTTCTGGTTCCTCCCCAGCTGCAGAGGTGGGGACCCAGCTCCTTGTGCCTCTGTAGGTTAGGGGGTCCCAGGCTTGCCCTCTCACTTCCCTCCTTCCCCCTCGGGCTCCCCATACCGTCCTCCTTGCCCGCCTCCTCCTCTGCATCCCTCTCCTTTCTGTTCCTCCTCCTCCTGCTGCCTTCCTGCTTCTTCCTCACCTCATCCCTCCCCTTTCACCCCCCTCTGTCTCTTCTCTCTCCTTCCTGGTTCCCCTCTTCCCTCCTCTCCTTCTTTTTCCTCCCTCACTTTCTCCCTTACCCCTTCCTCTTCTTTTACCTCCTCCACCCATTTTTTTTTTTTTTTTTGAGATAGGGTCTCGCTCTGTCTCCCAGGCTGGAGTACAGTGGCGTGATCTTGGCTCACTGCAGCCTCAACCTCCTGGGCTCAAGCGATCCTCCCACCTCAGCTTTCCAAGTAGCTAGGAGTACAGACCCATGCCACCATGCCCGGCTAATTTTTGTATTTTTTGGAGAGATGAGGTCTCACTGTGTTGCCTAGGTTGGTCTCGAACTCCTGAGCTCAAGCAATCCTCCCACCTCCCAAAGTGCTGGGATTACAGGCGTGAGCCACCGCATCCGGCCTCCATCTCTCTCCTCCCTCTCTCCTCTCTTCCCTCCCTTCCCTCCTCCATCATCTCCTTCCACCTCCCTCAAATCCTCTATCACTTCCTTTCTTTTTTTTGAGACTGAGTCTTGTTCTGATGCCAAGGCTGGAGTGCGGTGGCAGTATCTCAGCTCACTGCAATCTCTCCCTTCCAGATTCAAGTGATTCTCCTGCCTCAGCCTCCCGAGTAGCTAGGATTACAGGCGCCCACCACCACCTCAGGCTAATTTTCGTATTTTTAGTAGAGACGGGGTTTCAACAGGCCAGGCTGGTCTTCAACTCCTGACCTCAGGTGATCCACCTGCCTCGGCCTCCCAAAGTGCTGGGATTACAAGCGTGAGCCACCAAGCCTGGCCATCTATCACTTTCTCTGCTTCTCTCTTGCCTCACCTCCTGCCTTCCCTGGCTCTGGGATGCCCCCAGGGCCCCACCCCAGCCTCGTTTCATCTCCCTCTCTTTCCCTCCACAGCTCAAGAAATCCTGGGGCTCCAAGGACACTCCAGCCAAGGCTCTGATGAGGCAGCGGGGCACTGGAGGAGGCCCCTGGGGGGAAGTGGACTCCCGACCTCCCTGGGGCGGTGCCCTGCCCCTGCCCCCTGCCCACCGCCTCCGCTATCTGTCCCCAGCCCGAAGGCGGTTCGGTGGGGATGCTACATTCAAACTTCAAGAGCCCAGAGGCGTCAGGCCGTCAGACTGGGCCCCCCGGGCAGGACTTGGGGGGCAACCCTGAGCAGGAGCCCAAGCCAAATCTGCTGACCCACCCAAGGAGCAGTGCCGGACAACTGTCGGCTCAGAGCCCCCTGCCTCGATGCCCTGCCTTGGACAAGGCTTCTGGCCTCGGCGTCTGTCAAGCAGAAGGGATGTTTGTTACTTGTTCTGCAACTTGGGCTGGGAGTGGTGGCTCATGCCTGTAATCCCTGCACTTTGGGAGGCTAAGGTGGGAGGGTTGCTTAAGGCCAGGAGTTGGAGACCAGCCTGGGTAACATAGTGAGACCCCATCTCTACAATAAAAAAATCAAATTAGTTGGGCGTGGTGGCGCACGCCTGTGGTCCCAGCTACGTGGAAGGCTGAGGTGGGAGGATCGCTTGAGCTCAGGAGGTGGAGGCAGCAGTGAGCCAAGATCACGCCCTTGCACTCCAGCCTGGGCAACACAGTGAGAGGCCATCTCTTAAAAAAAAAAAAAAAAAAAAAAAAAAAAAAAAAAAAAAAAAAAAAGAAAAGAAACAAGAAAAAGAAAGGCTGGGCGAGGTGGCTCACTCCTGTAATCCCAGCACTTTGGGAGGCTGAGGCATGTGGATCACCTGAGGTCAGGAGTTCAAGACCAACCTGACCAACATGGTGAAATCCCATCTCTACTAAATACAAAAATTAGCCAGGTGTGGTGGTGGGTGCCTGTAATCCCAGCTACTTAGGAGGCTGAGACGGGAGAATCGCTTGAACCCGGAGGCAGAGGTTGCAGTGAGCTGAGATCACGCCACTGCACTCCAGCCTGGGTGACAGAGCGAGATTCTGTTTCAAAAAAAAAAAAAAGAAGGACTTGGGCAAGCCCATTGCCTGCACCAGACCTCAGTGTCACAGCCCAGGAAATGGGCTGGCAGCGTCCCCAGGCTGCGGACCCTAAAGAACACACACAGCTCTCGAGGGTCAGGCCTTCCTGATGAGGGGCCTGGCTGAGGCCCCGAGCTAGAGCTGTGGAGGGGAAGATGGGGAGTCGCTGCCAGGCACACTGTGTTCAGGAGCTGTGGGGAAACTGAGGCAAGGAGCAGAATACTGAGGGAGTGGAATGTGGTGCAGCCACAGCCACAGGGGAACAGGGTGGGTGGTGGGACTTTCTGTGGGCGCTGAGAGGGCGGGTCTGCCGGAGCTCCCCTTTGCCTCTGCTCAGAATAAAACCACTTCATGCCAAAAATGTGCATTACTAAAGCCTGGCTCTGAATCCAAGAGTCCACAACCCAGCCCCCTCCTCCCTCAGACCCAGGGGTCCAGGCCCCCAGCTCCTCCTCCCTCAGACTCGAGACTCCAGGCCCCCAGATACTACTCCCTCAGACCTGGGAGTCCAGGCCCCCAACCCCTCCTCCCTCAGACTGAGGGGTCCAGGCCCCCAGACCCTCCTCCCTCAGACCTGGGAGTGCAGCCTCCCAGCCCCTCCTTCCTCAAACCCGGGAGTCCAGACCCCCAGCCCTCTCCTCCCTCAGACCCAGAAGTCCAAACCCCCAGCCCCTCCTCCATCAGACCCAGGAGTCCCGACCCCCAGCTCCCTCCTCCCTCAGACCCAGGAGTCCAGATCCCCAGCCCTCTCCTCCCTCAGACCCAGGAGTCCAGGCCCCCAACCCCTCCTCCCTCAGACCCAGGAGTCCCGACCCCCAGCTCCCTCCTCCCTCAGACCCAGGAGTCCAAACCCCAGTCCCTCCTCCCTCAGACCCAGGAGTCCAGGCCCCCAGCCCCCTCCTCCCTCAGACTGGGGAGTCCAAACCCCAGCCCCTCCTCCCTCAGACCCGGGAGTCCAGGCCCCCAGCCCCATCCTCCCTCAGACTGGGGAGTCAGGCCCCCACCCTGGGAAGTGAGATGCCCAGCGCCGGGTTCCTGCAGCACCTTTGCCTCTGGGCGGGACTCTGAGTCGGGGACCCCGGCCTCTGGAAGCCTTGGTATGGTGAGGATTCTCCACGCCCCGCTGCTTGCCCTGCCACAGTGCATCAAGGAACCTGGGCAGAAGCGACGTGTTTATTCTCAGGGTCGCGGGTGCGGGGGCTCAGAGGCCTGGCCAGCGCTGGGGCTGGGGCTGGAGTTGGGTCTGGGCTCAGGCTCCAGGCTGGTGTTGGGCTCAGGCTCAGGGCTGGGCTCAGGGTCTGGGCTGGCATCCTCCTCCGGGTCTTCATCCCAGGGGAAGGTCGGCATCCCCCGCATCTGCTTGCGGTAGACACGATTGAAGGCTTCGCTCTGGGCCACCGTGAAGTGGTTCTTCCAGTCGCCACAGACCCCTGGAGAAGAGGGGGCACCAGGGGGTGAGGAGCCTCTGGGGAGAACTGCGCCCCTACCTCCAACGTTCCAGCAACCTCTTTCCCCTTCCCAGCCTTTGGCGAGGTGTTCCCTTTGCCAGAAACACCATCCTCGCTACCCCCCACATTGCTGCCTTTGTGTCCTATGGTGGCAGAGTCTTGGCCTGTCACCTGGCGCCGTTCTCACCTCCGCCCTCACTGCCTCTGCTACTGCAGGCTTCCTGCCAGTCCTCCCCTTTATCCCGGACCCTTTAAGTGTCTGCCCAGAACCTCTGTCTCCAACCCTGAATTCCTGCCCACCTGACAGCTTGTGTCACCTCCTCTGCGACCAGTCCCAAACCTGCCCTGCTGGAACAAGGCCTCCTGTCTCAATGCCCCCACAGCGCTCCATGCTGCAGCCATTACTGCTTGGACATGAAAGAGACCCCCTTCTGCAGGCTCTGTGCTCAGGGCTTGTAACCAATTTGCTGATTGGCACAGCAAGCGAGCCTCAGGAACCCTCCAAACCTCAGTTTTCCATTTTTTTTCTTTTTGAGATGGAGTCTCGCTCTGTCGCCCAGGCTGGAGTGCAGTGGTGTGATCACGGCTCACTGCAACCTCCGATTCAAGCAATTCTCCTGCCTCAGCCTCCCGAGTAACTGGGATTACAGGCGTGCACCACCACGCCTGGCTAATTTTTATATTTTTAGTAGAGATGGCGTTTAACCATGTTGGCCAGGCTGGTCTCAAACTCCTGACCTCAGGTGGTCCACCTGCCTCGGCCTCCCAAAGTGCTGGGATTACAGGTGTGAGCCACTGCACCCAGCCCAAGCCTCAGTTTTCTCATTGTGGGGCTGTCACAGGGGCATCACCCCTCACCTGGAAACCTGGGGCTCATGGCATTCAGGGGACCATAGTTTGCCTTTTAGCAAGTACACGTGCCCCATGTTACCCAGCACCCTTAATGAGGTTGTGGGGAGGGGTTCCCTGGGGTGGGCTGAATAAGGACTCCCTCCATATCCACGTTCTAATCCTTGGAACCTGTGAATATGTGACCTTATGTGGCAAAAGGGATTTTGCAGATAGGATTAAGCTAAAGATCTGGAGATGGGGAGAGGACCCTGAAATATCTGGGCAGGCTCAGTGTCATCACCTGGGTCCCTATAGAAGGGAGGAGGGTCAGAGATTAGAATATGCTTCACTTGGCCGGGCGCGGTGGCTTACACCTATAATCCCAGCACTTTGGGAGGAAGAGGCTAGTGGTCAGGAGATCGAGACCATCCTGGCTAACACGGTGAAACCCCCTCTCTACTAAAAAAAATACAAAAAAATTAGCCAGGCGCAGTGGCGGGCACCTGTAGTCCCAGCTACTCGGGAGGCTGAGGCAGGAGAACGGCGTGAACCCGGGAGGCGGAGCTTGCAGTGAGCTGAGATCTCGCCACTGCACTCCAGCCTGGGTGACAGAGCAAGACTCTGTCTCAAAAAAAAAAAAAAAAAAAAAAAAAAAAGGCCATGAGCCACGGAATGCAGGTGGGTCAACGACTGAGAAGGCGAGGCAAGAGATTCTCCCCTAGAGCCTTCAGAAGGAACATGTCCCTTATGACACCTTGATCTTAGCCCAGGGAGACTGATCTTAGCCCAACTCCTGACCTCCAGAAATGTAAGAGAGTACACGTGGCCTGGCACGGCGGCTCACACGTAATCTCAGCACTTTCAGGAGGATCGCTTGAGCCCAGGAGTTTGAGATCAGCCTGGGCGATATAGCAAGACCTCTGTCTTTATTAAAAACATATTTTAAAAAAACAGGGGCGGGGCACGGTGGCTCACACCTGTAATCCCAGCACTTTGGGAGGCCGACAAGGGCAGATCACTTGAGGTCAGGAGTTCAAGACCAGCCTGGCCAACATGGTGAAACTCTCTCTACTAAAATTACAAAAATTAGCCAGGTGTGGTGGCACGCACCTGTAATCCCAGCTGCTCGGGAGGCTGAGGCAGGAGAACCACCTGAACCCGGAAGGTGGAGGGTGCAGTGAGCCAAGATTGAGCCACTGCACTCCAGCCTGGGGGACAGAGCGAGATTCCGTCTCAAAAAAAAAAAAAAAGAAAAAAAAGGCCGGGTGCCGTGGCTCATGCCTGTAATCCCAGCACTTCGGGAAGCCGAAGCGGGCAGATCACCTGAGGTCGGGAGTTCGAGACCAGCCTGACCAACATGGAGAAACCCTGTCTCTACTAAAAATACAAAATTAGCCGGGCATGGTGGCACATGCCTGTAATCCCAGCTACTAGGGAGGCTGAGGCAGAAGAATCGCTTGAACCTGGGAGGCAGAGGTTGCAGTGAGCTGAGATCGTGCCATTGCACTCCAGCCTGGGCGACGAGAGTGAAACTCCGTCTCAAAAAAAAAAAAGAAAAGAAAAGAAAAAGGCCAGGCGCAGTGGCTCATGCCTGTAATCCCAGCACTTTGGGAGGCCGAGGCGGGTGGATCACAAGGTCAGGAGATCGAGACCATCCTGACCAACATGGTGAAACCCCATCTCTACTAAAAATACAAAAATTAACCTGATATGGTTTCGGGTGCCTGTAGTCCCAGCTACTTAAGGATGCTGAGGAAGGAGAATCGCTTGAACCTGGGAGGTACAGGTCGCAGTGAGCCGAGATCGTGCCACTGCAACCTCCAGCCAGCCTGGGCAACAGAGAGAGACTCTGTTTCAAAAAAAAAAAAAAAAAAAAAAAAAAAAGTGGTGAACGTGTTGTCTTGAGTCATGGAGTTTGCGGTGTTCGTTACAGCAGGAAGAGGGAACAACTACGCTGCCGCCTGCGCCCCGTAACCCAGCGCTTGAGTGTTTCTGCCGTGAACATGGCCGTGGAGGAGGATTCATGGACACTTTCAATCTCCTCTCTCAGGTAAACCTGGTGTTGGCAGTACTCCTGGATGTTTTGCTCTCGTTGGGAGTTTCCTGGATGGGGACGCCTTGGGTGGCCAGCACGTGTGCTGAGCCAGTGCTAAGCCCTGCTTGTGATCAACCCTGGGGCCACAGTGACCCTGTCCACCCAGTGTTACAGCTGGGTGAGAAACTGAGGCCCAGAGAGGTTAAGTAACTCTCCCAGGTCACACAGCCGGGCAGTGGCCTAGTGGGCTCCGAACCCCAGAGCCCCCACACCTTTCCGGAGGAAGGCCCCGCGACGGTGGTCCAGCAGGCTGGGAGGCAGCAGCGTGTAGTTGGACATGGTGTTGGCCTTCATGGCGCCGAAGGTCGAGTGTGCCACAACGGAGCCCAGTGCCTCCTTGCCCAGCGGACGGCCCAGGAACTCGCAGATGCACTCCACGGAGCCCTGTAAGTCCTGCAGGCAGGGGAAGAGGGGTCAGCGGAGGGAGGTCACTCAGCCAAGGAAGGAGCATGGAACCTGGGGTCTGCATGTCTAGGTCCGAACCTGGGGCTGCCTGAGGGACGCTGCCTCTTTGCGTCAGTTTCCCCAACTCCAAGCTGAGGGGTTGGGCTATATCAACTCTAAGGGTTTTTGCAGTTTCTGTCTTTGGAGGGTTCTCTAGGGGGAGAGAATAGGTGGGCTTGGGGCAGAGGTCACAGCAGGGGGCAGAGGTCACAGCCGGGGGCAGAGGTCACAGCAGGGGGCAGAGGTCACAGCCGGGGGCAGAGGTCACAGCCCGGGGCAGAGGTCAGTGCATCACCTTACCAGGAATCACCCTCCTTCAGGTGAGAGACAGGCATTGGCTGGTCTACATCTCCATTGCAGGATAGCCCCCATTGCAGGATGGCCCCCATTGCAGGGTGGCCCCACCATCCTCCCAGGAGCCTGGCCTCCCTCTCTGGGTACCCCTCACCCCCAAACCCTGTCCATCATGAGTCCTGCCCCTCCCCACCTGCCTCCCCTTCTCTGTGTCCCTGTAGCCTAGAACTCCTCAGGCCTAACCCTCCCCTTCCTGGACCCATGCCCCAGCCTGTTGCTCCACAGCCTCCCTGCCTCCAGTCTCCATCTCCCTCCAGCTCATCCCCCACACCCTAGCTGACCCCGCTCCTCACTGGCTCCCAACTCTTCCGTGGCTCCCGAGTGCCCTGGGACAGAGTCCCAGACCCAGACCTGGCTTTCAAGCACAGATGTGGGGTGGGTGCAGTGGCTTATGCCTGTAATCCCAGCACTTTGGGAGGCTGAGACGGGTGTCAGGAGTTCGAGACCAGTTTGGCCAACATGGTGAAACCCTGTCTCTACTGACAATACAAAAATTAGCTGGGCGTGGTGGCGAGCACCTGTAATCCCAGGTGCTCGGGAGGCTGAGGCAGGAGAATCGTTTGAACTGGGAGGTGGAGGTTGCAGTGAGCCAAGATCTCACCACTGTACTACAGCCTGGGTGGCAGAGTGAGACTCCATCTCAAAAAAAAAAAAAAAAAAAAAAAAACAAGAACAGATGTGGTCTGGTCTCAGCTCTTCCAATACCTTTCCCACCCTCTCCTTCTGGGACTCACCATTCCCTACACATTCCTCCCTCTAGGCCTTGGCATGGGGCTTCCAGAAGGGTGCATTGCCACGGCTGCAGCTCAAATATCACCTTCCTTACTGTGTGTCTACTATGTACCAAGCTCTGATCCAAGCCCCCCATACATTTGTGCCGATCCCACCATCAGCTTTGCAAGGGAAGTGTCCTTATCTCAATTGGTAAACAGAGGCCCAGAGAGGGAGAGACACTTGTCCAAGGCCACACAGCCAGAGAGGAGCTCAGGTCCCTGGAGCCCTTAGTCCTCCCCTGTGCCCCTCTGCGTTTTTTTTAAGATGGAGTTTCGCTCTTTTTGTCCAGGCTGGAGTGCAATGGCGCGATCTTGCCTCACCGCAACCTCTGCCTCCCGGGTTCAAGCGATTCTCCTGCTTCAGCGTCCCGAGTAGCTGGGATTACAGGCACGCACCACCACGCCTGGCTAATTTTGTATTTTTAGTAAAGACAGGGTTTCTCCATGTTGGTCAGGGTAGTCTCAAACTCCCGACCTCAGGTGATCTGCTCACTTCGGCCTCCCAAAGTGCTGGGATTACAATGAGACTGAGTCTCGCTCTGTCGTCCAGGCTGGAGTGCAGTGCTGCTATCTCGACTCACTGCAACCTCCACCTCCTGGGTTCCGGTGATTCTCCTGCCTCAGCCTCCAAAGTAGCTGGGATTATAGGCATGTGCCACCATGCCTGGCTAATTTTTGTATTTTTAGTAGAGACAGGATTTCACCACGTTGGCCAGGCTGATCTCGAACTCCTGACCTCAAGTGATCTGCCTGCCTCCTGACCTCAAGTGATCTGCCTGCCTCAGCCTCCCAAAGTGCTGGGATTACAGGCGTACCCACCATGCCCGGCCATCGCTACCTTCTGATATGCAGCGCCCAGCACGGTCAGCCCTCTGGTCAGCTCCGCCAACCCCATGGCTCTGATTTTCCAGGTCACTCCTGGTTTCATAACCTTCCGTCTCTTTATCTTCCTGAACCACTGACGTGTCCCAGAAATTCTAACATGTGGGTGGCGCCTCACACCCAGGGGCAGCCCAGAAGCTGTTAGGCTCTGTGGCCCAGTTCTGGGTTTGGAGAAGAAAGCTTGCTGGAAAAGAGGGGGAGGAGTAGTACCAACACCTTTTCTGGAGGCTTCCATTAAAAGAAAGTTACCAGGGTGGGAAAAAATAAACATAGAGTCTGCAGGCAAGAGCCATGTGCCTTGGGCAAATTATCAACCCTCTCTTAAGTTACAAACCTCCAGTTTCCTCGTCGATAAAATAGGGATAATAACAACATTTGGGAAAACCATATAAAATTACCTTTTCTTTTGTTTTTGTTTTTCTGGAGACAGAGTCTTGCTCTATAACCCAGCTGGAGTGCAATGGTGCGATCTTGGCTCACCGCAACCTCCAGCTCCCAGGTTCAAGCGATTCTCCTGCCTCAGCCTCCCGAGTAGCTGGGACTACAGGCACCCGCCACCATGGCCGGCTAATTTTTTTGTATTTTTAGTAGAGATAGGGTTTCACCATGTTGGCAAGGCTGGTCTGGAACTCCTGAGCTCAGTTGATCTGCCCACCTCGGCCTCCCGAAGTGCTGGGATTACAGGCGTGAACCACCGTGCCCAGCCAAAATTACCATCTTAAAATAAAAACTAGTTGGTGGGGCCGACCAGTTATATAAATATATAACTGGTCCAAATATAAAAACTTTGGGAGGCCGAGGTGGGTGGATCACCTGAGGTCAGGAGTTCAAGACCAGCCTGACCAATGTGGAGAAACCCTGTCTCTACTAAAAATAAAAAATTAGCCGGGCGTGGTGGCACATGCCTGTAATCCCAGCTGCTCGGGAGGCTGAGGCAGGAGAATCGCTTGAACCTGGGAGGTGGAGGTTGCGGTGAGCCCAGATCGTGCCATTGCACTCCATCCCGGGCAACAAGAGCGAAACTCTGTCTCAAAAATAAACAAATTAATTAAATAAAATAAATAAAAATAAAAAAAAAACTGGTTGAATACAGGCATTTCATGTGGTTCAATCTTTTTTCTTTCTATTTTTTGGAACAAGGTCTTGCTCTGTCCCCCAGGCTGGAGTGCAGTGGTGCGATCTCAGCCCACCGCAACCTCCGCCTCCCAGGTTCAAGCCATTCTCCTGCCTTAGCCTCCTGAGTAGCTGGGACTACAGGCATGTGCCACTGTGCCTGGCTGATTTTTGTATTTTTAGTAGAGATGGGGTTTCACCATGTTGGCCGGGCTGGTCTCGAACTCCTGACCTGAAGTGATCCACCTGCCTTGGGCTCCCAGAGTGCTGGGATTACAGGTGTGAACCACCACACCTGGCCTTCTCTCTCTCTTTTGAGACAGGGTTTTGCTCTGTTGCCCAGGCCGGAGTACAGTGGCACCATCACAGCTCATTGTGGCCTTTACCTCTTGGGCTCAAGGGGTCCTCCCGCCTCAGCCTCCCAAAGCATCAGCATTACAGGTGTGAGCCACTGCCACTGTGTCCAGCCAACCCTCCTGTGTTAAATCTCGCCCCTGCCCAGTCCTTATCTTCCTTCCCACTCGCCTTGGCTCCTTAGCTCCTCTGCCCCGCTAGCCCGCTGTGTGGTTTAGGGATTTTGTCTGTGGTCCTTGCTCACAGGCTCAGGGCCTCTGTTCTGTTCCTGCAGTATCTTCAGGGGCTGGCGCATTGCATGGGGAAGCGGAGGGGTCCTGAGACCCTCGGGAAGGGGAGAGTGTGGGGTGTGAGCAGAGGGTATGAGGGGGATGCTGCACCTGGCGGATGTGGGGACTCACCTGCTGCAGCTCCTCGTAAGTGATAAATAGGAAGTTGTCTTTGCCCTGCATCCGAAGCCAGCCCTTAATGTGGTCGAACCAGGAGCCAAACTGCACTGTGGGCAGAGGGACAAGTGGGGTGAGGGCTGAGTGGCAGGGTCCCCCCAGCCCCACTGGGGCTCATGGGTCTAACTAGCTGTGCCCCACAAACTCCCAGGTCCAGCCCCCAGAGCTGGACGCCCTCCCCCAGAGCCCCCACATTTCCACCAAGTTCTGGGGCTCTTCCAACCTGCTTCTCCCCTGGTTGCCCGTCTTGGGGGGCCCTTGTCTATCTGTCCATCCAGTCCCCCTCCACACACCTGGATTTCCCTCCAAAGCCAGGGTCTCTGACAGCAGCAGAGAAAGGAACATGTGGCCAAAGGGCGCTGCCTTTCTTAGTACCTGGGGCTCGTGTCCTCCTCTTTCCTTGTCTCTCCCTGTCTCTCTCTGACTCCATCTCTTTCTGCATTTATTTCCTTATCTCTTTTTATTTTTTATTTCTTTTGAGCAGAGTCTCGCTCTGTTGCCCAGGCTGGAGTGCAGTGGCAGGATCTCAGCTCACTGTAAGCTCCGCCTCACAAGTTCACACCATTCTCCTGCCTCAGCCTCCCGAGTAGCTGGGACTACAGGCGCCCGACACCACACCCGGCTAACTTTTTGTATTTTTAGTAGAGACGGGGTTTGACCGTGTTAGCCAGGATGGTCTCGATCTCCTGACCTCGTGATCCGCCCGCCTCGGCCTCCTAAAGTGCTGGGAATACAGGCATGAGCCACCGCGCCTGGCCTATTTTTTAATTTTTGTTTTTTATTTATTTATTTAATTTTTTTGAGACAGGGCCTCACTCTGTTGCCCAGGCTGGAGTGCAATAGCGCAATCACTGCTCACTGCCACCTCCCCCATGGGCTCAAGGGATCCTCCCACTTCAGCCTCCTGAGTAGCTGGGATTACAGGTGTGTGCCACGACACTTGGCTAATTTTTGTATTTTTAATAGAAATGGGGGTTTCACCATGTTGGCTAGGCTGGTCTTGAACTCCTGACCACAAGTGAACTGCCTGCCTCGGTCTCCCAAAGTGCTGGGATTACAAGCGTGAGCCACCGTGCCGGGCCCCTGTCTCTTTTTTGTTGCCCTCTCTCTCAGTCTTTCTGTATCTCTGTCTCTCCCTGTCTCTGTCTCCTCTGTCCCTTGCCTGTCCTGCGTCTCTCGGTCTCTCAGCCTCTCTCCCTCTGTCTCTTCTTCTCCTGGCCACCTGCTCTCTGTCTCCATTGCCCCTTTTGATGCCTTGTGCCTCTGCCTCTCTCCCTTTCTTACCCCTCCTCTGTCCCTCTGCCCATCAGGGTCCTCTAGGGCTCCTCCCCACCCCTCCTGCCCCGCTTTACCCTGTCCTCACCTTCGCCTTTGAGGAAGTCCCTCAGGAACTGGTCGGGTGTGCCCGGGTCCTTTAACTGCCCAGCGATCTTGGAGTAATGATAGAGGGAGACCATGACGTCCCGGGGGTTGCGGCCCATGTAGATCACCTGTGTGCCGATGATGAGGAGACGGGAGAAGGCGTCAGACACAGGCAGGACCCCAGCCCCTGAGGCCTCCTGCCCTGGAGACCCCTCTCTTCTGACCCTGAAGCAGGAAAGACTCAGGGCAGACTTTTTTTTTTTTTTTTTTTTTTTTGAGATGGAGTCTGACTCTGTTTCGCCCAGGCTGGAGTGCAGTGGCGCCATCTCAGCTCATTGCAACCTCTGCCTTCTGGGTTCAGGTGATTCTCCTGCCTCAGCCTCCTGAGTAGCTGGGATTACAGGAACCTGCCACCACATTGGATAATTTTTTTTTTTTTTTTTTTTTTTTTTTTTTTTTTTTTTAGTAGGGATGGGGTTTTGCCATGTTGGTTACTCACAGAGTGAGGAAGCCCTTAAGGACAGGCGAGGTCTTATTCATTCCTAGAGCCTTAGCCCAGAGCCCCACACACAGGAGGCTCTGGAAAGTGCTTGAGGGAACGACAAAGGCATAAAGGGAGGGAGGCTGAGAAAGAACACTTGGACAGCTGCGGTGGCTCATGTCTGTAATCCCAGCACTTTGGGAGGCCGAGACAGGAAGATCACTTGAACCCAGGAGTTCGAGACCAGCCTGGACAACATAATGAGACCCCCATTCTACAAAGAATACAAAAATTAGCTGAGCGTGGTGGTGCGTGCCTGTGGTCCCAGCTACTCGGGAGGCTAAGGCAGGAGGATCACTTGAGCCCGGGAGGTCGAGGCTGCAGTGAGCTGTGATCACGCCACTGCACTCCAGCCTAATGACAGAACAAGACCCTGCCTCAAAAAAAAAAACAAAAAAAAAACCCAGATCCACCAAAAACTAAATGAAAACAGAGAAATGTGGCTGCTGGTGCGAGGCCTTGTAATAACGCCGGTGCTTTCCAGGGCTCCCTCCTGATTCCTGTGCTGTAGAGGATTCCTTTCTGCCCAGAGAAAGGCCTGGCCCTTGCCCCTAGATCCTGAGAGGTACTTCCTAATCCCCTGGATCTTTTTGTTTTGTTTTGTTTTTTTAGACGAAGTCTCGCTGTGTCTCCCAGGCTGGAGTGCAGTGGTACGATCTCAGCTCACTGCAACCTCGGCCTCCCAGGTTCAAGCAATTCTCCTGCCTCAGCCTCCCCAGTAGCTGGGATTACAGGTGGGTGCCACCATGCCTGGCTAATTTTTGTTTTTAGTAAAGACGGGTTTTCACCATATTGGCCAGGCTGGTCTCAAACTCCTGACCTCAAGTGATCCGTCCACTTCGGCCTCCCAACGTGCTGGGATTACAGGCATGAGCCACCGTGCCCAGCCTAGTCTTATTTTTTAGAAACAAGGTCTTGTCGGCCAGGCGCTGTGGCTCACACCTGTAATCCCAACACTTTGGGAGGCTGAGGCGGGTGGATCACCTGAGGTCAGGTGTTCAAGACCAGCCTGGCCAACATGGTGAAACCCCGTCTCTACTAAAAATACAAAAAATTAGCCGGGCATGGTGGTGGGCGCCTGTAATCCCAGCTATTTGGGAGGCTGAGGCAGGAGAATCGCTTGAACCCTGGAGGCAGAGGTTGCAGTGAGCCGAGATCGTGCCATTGCACCCCAGCCTGGGCAACAAGAGGGAAACTCCGTCTCAAAAAAAGAAAGAAAAAGAAAAAAGAAAAGAAACAAGGTCTTGTTCTGTCCTTGAGGCTGGAGTGCCTGTGGCACAATCATGGCTCACTGCAGCCTCAAACTCCCAGGCTCAAGTGATCCTCCTACCTCAGCCTCCCAAGTAGCTGGGACTACAGGTGCATGCCACTACATGTGACTAATTTTTAAACTTTTTTGTAGAGATGGGTGTTTCTAAGTTGCCCAGCTGGTCTTGAACTCCTGGGCTCAATCAACTGCCCACCTTGGCCTCTGAAAGTGCTGGGATTTCAGGCATGAGCCACCGCACCCGGCCCCCTCGCCTGATTTTCACGTTTGCTTTCATTGTAATTGACTATAACCCGGGAGTCCAGCAGCTTTGCTGAACACTATGAGTTTTGCTAAGTCGTTGAGCCTGAGGGTAGTCTTGGGGACTTCCCGATTGCAGTCCCCCTCTCTGCTCTGTCCACGCTCAATTCCTTGGCAATATCACCCAGTCCTGGAGCTTCGATTAATTACAGAATATATGTGCCAAGGAATTCCAAATGGACGTGCCAGCCCGAGTCTCTCCCCTCAGATCCCGATGGGTGCATTTCTGTGCCCACCGGCAGCCTCTGCTGGACGTGGGATGGGCCGCAGCAGAGCCCGTGTCTTCCTCCCCCGCCTGCTCCCCTCTCTCCTCCCCTTCCCAGTTGCCCAGTCCTGACAGTTGCTTCCGCCGAAACCTTGGAGTCACCCTTGACTCATCCCTTTCTGTCACACCCACATCCAGTCTGCCAGCAAATCCTCCCGGTCTCACCTTCAAAATACCTCCGTGACCACCACCCTGGTCCAGCCACCGTCCCCTCCCCTGGACCCCGGCCAGCGCCGCCTCTCCGGCTTCGGCTTCTGCTCTGTCGACAGTCGGTCCCCATCTGGCCGCCAGAGGGCGCCGGTGAAGCCTAAGCCCGCTTGGGCTGCTCCTCTGCTGCGATCCCTGCGTCACTCGGTCAGAGCCCAAGTCCTCGCTGGGCCCACGCGGCCCTGCACATTTTGGCTCCTGTTGCCCCCCACCCGGACCTCATCTCCACTCCCTTTCCCACTTGCTCACTTGGCTCCGGCCACACCGACCTCCTTCTTGCACTTCAGATACACTCACCTCAGGGCCTTTGCACCTGCTTTTCCCTCTTGCCTGAAATGCTCTTCCTCTAGAAAGCTCTGTGGCTCCCACTATCACCTCCCGGGTTTTTACTCACTGGGGGCCCCCTTGACCTCCTTATTTATAATTGCAGCCCCACACCCACCCCTAACTCTATCTCCAGCCCTCTCCCTCCAATGTAAATTTATCCCATCAGACATTTTATATATTATATTGTATTATGTTATTATATATTAAATATATTATATAAATATTAAATATAATTAAAGTATATTGTAATACTATTAAATTGTTATAATATGTAATATAATATATATATATATTTTTGAGACGGAGTTTCGCTCTTGTTGCCCAAGCTGGAGTGCAGTGGCGCGATCTCGGCTCACCGCAACCTCCACCTCCCGGGTTCAAGCGATTCTCCTGCCTCAGCCTCCTGAGGAGCTGGGATTACAGGCATGCGCCACCACGCCCGGTTAATTTTGTATTTTTAGTAGAGACAGGTTTTCTCCATGTTGGTCAGGCTGGTCTCAAATTCCCAGCCTCAGGTGATCTGCCCACCTCAGCCTCCCAAAGTGCTGGGATTACAAACGTGAGCTACTGCACCTGGCTGTAATTTTTTTTTTTTTTTTTGAGATGAAGTCTCGGTCTGTCTCCCAGGCTGGAGTGCAGTGGTGCCATCTCAGCTCACTGCAACCTCCACCTACCAGGTTCCAGCGATTTTCCTGCCTTAGCTTCCTGAGTAGCTGGGATTACAGGCACCCATCATCAGATCCAACTAATTTTTGTGTTTTTAGTAGAGACAGGGTTTCACCATGTTGACCAGGCTGGTATTGAACTCCTGGCCTCAAATGATCTGCCTGCCTCTGCCTCCCAAAGTGCTGGGGTTACAGGCGTAAGCCACCACGCTGGCACTGGCTTTTTTTTTTGTTTGTTTTTTTTGAGACTGAGTCTTGCTCTGTTGCCTAGGCTGGAGTGCAGTAACGTGATCTCAGCTCATTGCAGCCTTGACCTCCTGGGCTCAAGTGATCCTCCCACCTCAGCATTCCAAGTAGCTGGGACTACAAGGGTGTGCCACCACGCCTGATTGATTTTTAAAATTTCTTGTAGTGACGTGCTCTCACTATGTTGCCCAAGCTGGTCTCAAACTCCTGGCCCAAAGTGATCCTCCCGCCTCAGCCTCCCAAAGTGCTGGGACTACAGGTGTGAGCCATCACTCCCTGCCAAAGGGCAGGCATTTCTGCATGTATATTGACCACTGTGCTAGATCAGAGTCAGGCACATAGTAGGTGCTTAACAAATAGGTGCTGAATGAATCAATGAGTTATGTTCCGTCTCCCCGTTACCCCACACACCCATGCAGCCCCTCCCAACTGACACACACCCCTCCTCCAAACCTTGGCCTTGGAGCTGAAGAAGGCCTTGGTGAAGATCTGGATGGGAAGATGAGAGCTCATGAGGCGGGGGCTGTACTGGTCCGGGAGGCTGAAGGCACCCACGATGGTCTCACACCAGGGTGCCCGCTCCCAGATGGGCACGGAGCGGATCCAGGACGGATCCCCTTCCTTCAGGATTAAGCAGATGATCTCGATCATCCAGGTCGTGCCTGTTGGGAGAAATTGAGCAGATTAATTGGGTGCAGGAGGGCTAAAGAGGGAGGATATCATCAGAATAATCACAACAGCATTTATTGAGCAATTTGCCACCTTTTTTTTTCTTTCTTTTTTTTTAAGACAAGAGTCTTACTCTGTCACCCAGGCTGGAGTGCAATGGCACGATCTCGGCTCACTGCAACCTCCACCTCCCAGGCTCAAGCAATTCTCCTGCCTCAGCCTCCCGAGTAGCTAGCATTACAAAGCACCCACCACCACGCCCAGCTAATTTTGTATTTTTAGTAGAGACGAGGTCTCCCCATGTTGGCCAGGCTGGTCTCGAACTCCTGACCTCAGGTGATCTGCCCATCACGGCCTCCCAAAGTGCTGGGATTACAGCCGTGAGCCACCACGCCTGGCCTGACAGCATTTATTGAACAATTTACCACCTATTTTATCACACTGATTCCTTACAGCTGGTGGAGAAGGCAAGGTTGCTTAACCTCATTTTCGGAGCCGGAAACTGAGCCTCACAGAAACCATGTCGCTCGTCCAAGGGGACAAAACTAGGAAAGTGGTGCAGGGCAGAGACTGGAGAGCTGTCCACCCAATCCCATTTCATTTTTCTGCTGGGAATATGGCGTGATGACCTTTTCTCTTCTCCCCTGCTGCTATGTGTGGGGCCAAGAGACTGGGTCTGGCCAAGGAAGTGTAGGTGGCGGCGATGTGATGTGCGGCTATTTCCAGGCCTGGCCCATAAATGTATGCCACGTGGCTCTCCACTCCCTCTCTGCTCCTGGATACAGAGACTCCAGGGTAGAATCTGGGACTCCTGGGGATGGCAGAGCCATAAGATGGAAGGAGCCAAATGTCTGGGAATGCATGGATTTCCCCCCGACTTCCTTCCACCCTTCCTGCACCAACTAGAGTTTATAGGAACAAGAAACAAACTTGGCTTCAGCTGCTGAAATTCTGAGGCTGATCTATTAGTACAGCCAGAATTGCTTTACTTATTTATTTATTTGGGGCAGAATCTTGCTCTGTCACCCAGGCTGGAGTGCAGTGGTGTGATCACCACTCACTGCGGCCTTGAAATCCCAGGCTTAAGAGATCCTCCCGCCTCAGCCTCTCGAGTAGCTGAGACCACAGGTGAACACAACCACACCTGGCTAATTTCTTATTTTTATTTTTAGTAGACATACAGTCCCACTATGTTGCCCAGGCTGGTCTTGAACTCCTGGGCTCAAGCAATCCTCCCGCCTCAGCCTCCCAAGGTGCTGGGATCACAGACACCATGCCCAGCAGGCACTCCTTTAATACATGGAGGAAGCTGGAGTTGAACCCAGGTGTCTGGACATAAAAATCTCTGCTCTTTTCACTTTTCACTGCCCATTTTTGAGGGTCACCTCTTTTTTTTTATACTTTTAAGTTTTAGGGTACATATGCACAACGTGCAGGTTAGTTACATATGTATACATGTGCCATGTTGGTGTGCTGCACCCATTAACTCGTCATTTAACATTAGGAATATCTCCTAATGCTATCCCTCCGCCCCCCTTTTTTTTTGAGATGGAGTTTCACTCCTGTTGCCCAAGCTGGAGTGCAATGGCGCGATCTTGGCTCACTGTAACCTCCGCCTCCCGGTTTCAAGTGATTCTCCTGCCTCAGCCTCCCTAGTAGCTGGGGTTACAGGCATGTGCCACCACGCCTGGCTAATTTTTGGTATTTTTAGTAGAGATGGGACTTCACCATGTTAGCCAGGATGGTCTCGAACTCTTGACCTCCCGTGATCCACCCACCTCGGCCTCCCAAAGTGCTGGGATTACAGGAGTGAGCCACTGCGCCCGGCTGAGGTTCACCTCTTTATTTCTGTGGGGAGTTACAGAATGTTACCTAGTGGAAAGAGACCTCATCAAGGACCCAGTTCACAGTTTTGAATTTCAGGAGACCACAGGCTGTTCAGAAGAGAAACAGTTACGTTCAAAATTACTTTCTGTTAGTATTCATTGCATTTAATTCTTTTTGAGACAAGATTCCGCTCTGTGACCTGGGCTGCAGTGCACTGTTGCAATCACAGCTTACTTCACCTTCAGCCTCCAACTCCCAGGCTCAAGTGATCCTCCCACCTCAGCCTCTGGAGTAGCTAGACCACAGGCACCCAGCTTTTTTTTTTTTTTTTTTTTTTTTTGAGACAGAGTCTCACTCTGTCGCCCAGGCTGGAGTGCAGTGGCTCTATCTCAGCTCACTGAAACCTCTGCCTCCTGGATTCAAGCAATTCTCCTGCCTCAGCCTCCCAAGTAGCTGGGACTAGAAGTGTGCCACCATGCCTGACTAGTTTTTGTATTTTTAGTAGAGATGGAGTTTTGCCATATTGGCCAGATTGGTCTTAAACTCCTGACCTCAGGTGATCCACCTGCCTTGGCCTCCCAAAGTGCTGAGATTATAGGCGTTAGCCACCACGCCTGGCCTGTGCCCACCTAATTTTTAAAAATTTTGTAGAGATGGGGTCTCACTGTGTTGCCCAGGCTGGTCTGGAGTGCCTGGCCTCTAGCGATCCTCCTGCCTTGGCCTCCCAAAGTGCTGGGATTACAGGCATAAGCCACCACATCCAATCCATTCACTGGATTTCATTCTAACAACCTCCTTGTACCAGTTATCAGTTTACAGGCTGGTGGCTCCAACTTCGTGCCTCTCTCCCGTTTTGTGGTATTGGAGCTGGACCCTGTAAACATTTCTCCTCTGCCATCTAGCTCAGTGTTAAACCTTGTCAGCAGAGGGCGCTGGAGGAACACTGAATAAGGATGGGGCTCTTCCTGATTCTCACGGGCTCCTCTCAGCGGGATCTTGTGATGGACAGGGGCCAGCCCTGCACTAGACACCCAGTGACGTTTACCCCTCCCCCTAGCAAATTTCAGTGGCCTGTTGCACCTCAGTGAACTTCTCAGTCACCCAGTGGGTCATGGCCATACCTCTACAGCGAAACTCTAATCTTGTGTGGGGAGCCGGTTGGGCAGGCAAGTCCTTCTTCCCAACTTCTTTCTTCCTTGGGAGTTTGGCTTCAGCCCTAGAGGAAGTGGCTGCACCCTATTTTAGCTATTCCTCTGTGTGGTGTTTTTTGTTTGTTTGTTTGTTTGAGACGGAGTCTTGCTGTGTTTCCAGGCTGGAGTGCAGTGGCACCATCTCAGCTCACTGCAACCTCCACCTCCCGGGTTCAAGTGATTCTCCTGCCTCAGCTTCCCGAGTAGCTGTGACTACAGGTGCACGCCAGCACGCCCAGCTAATTTTTGTATTTTTAGTAGAGATGGGGTTTCACCATGTTGGTCAGGATGATCTCAATCTCTTCACCTCGTGATCTGCCTGCCTCAGCCTCCCGAAGTGCTGGGATTACAGGCATGAGCCACCGTGCCTGGCCTTTTGTTTGTTTCTTTGAGGCAGTCTGGCTCTGTCACCCAGCCTGGAGTGCAGTGGCGCAATCTCCACTCACTGCAACCTCTGCCTCCTGGGTTCCAGCGATTCTCATGCCTCAGCTTCCCGAGTAGCTGGGACTACAGGTGTGCACCACCAGGCCCGGCTAATTTTTGTATTTTTAGTAGAGATGGGGTTTGGCCATGTTGGCCAGGCCAGTCTTGAACTGACCTCAGGTGATCCACCCACCTTGGCCTCCCAGAGTGCTGGGATTACAGGCATGAGCCACCGCACCCGGCCGAATTTCCTTCCTTTTTACGGCTGAATAATATTCCATTGTATGAATATAGCATAATTTGTTTATCCATTCATTCATCGACGGCAGATATTTGGATAGTTTCAGCTTTTGGTCATTGCAAATAATGTGGCTATGAACATTGGTGTACAAATATCTGTTAGAGTCCCCCCACCTAACATTTAGTTCTTTTGGGCATATTCCTGGAAGTGGAACTGCTGAGTTAATATGGTAATTCTATCTTTAATTTTTTGAGGAAATGCCAAACTGTTTTCCATAGCAGCTGTACCATTCTGCATGCTCACCAACAGTGCACAAGGGTCCCATTTTCTCAACATCCTTTCTACACTTGGTATTTTCTTCTATTCTGTTTTTTTCTTTTATTTTTTATTTTTGAGACAGAGTTTTGCTCTTGTTGCCCAGGCTGGAGTGCAATGGCGTGATCTCGGCTCACTGCAACTTCCATCTCCAGGGTTCAAGCGATTCTCCTGCCTCAGCCTCCCGAGTAGCTGGGATTACAGGCATGCGCCACCACGCCCAGCTAACTTTGTATTTTTAGTAGAAATGGGGTTTCTCCATGTTAGTCAGGCTGGTCTCAAACTCCTGACCTCAGGTGATCTGCCTGCCTTGGCCTCCCGAAGTGCTGGGATTACAGGCATGAGCCACTGCGACTGGCCTATTCTGTTTTTTTTTTTTTCTTTTTTTTTTTGCGACAGAGTCTCGCTCTGTCGCCCAGGCTGGAGTGCAGTGGCGCGATCTCGGCTCACTGCAAGCTCCGCCCCTCCAGGTTTAAGCAATTCTCTGCCTCAGCCTCCGGAGTAGCTGGGATTACAGGCGCGTGCCACCACACCCGGCTAATTTTTTTGTATTTTTAGTAGAGACGGGGTTTCCATCTTGGCCAGGCTGGTCTTGAACTCCTGACCTAGTGATCCACACTCCTCGGCCTCCCAAACTGCTGGGATTACAAGCGTGAGCCACCGCGCCTGGCCGTTTATTTTTCCTACAAAAAAATTTTTTTAATAGAGACGGGGTCTTGCTATGTTGCCCAGGCTGGTCTTGAAATCCTGGGCTCAAGCAATCTTCCCACTTCGGCCTCCCAAAATGTTGGGATTATAGGTATGAGCCACTGCACCTGGCCACATGTTATTTTCTAAATAATAGCCACCTAATGTGTGCAAAAAATTCTCTCTCTCTCTGAGACATACTCTCACTCTGTCATCCAGGCTGGAGTTCAGTGGTGCAATCTCCGCTCACTGCAACCTCCACCTCCTGGGTTCAAGTGATTATTGAGCCTCAACCTCCTGAGTAGCTGGGATTCCAGGTGATGCCACCATGCCCGGCTGAAGTTTTTTTTTTTTTTTTTTTTCTGAGTAAGGGTCTCACTCTCTTCCCCAGGCTGGAGTGTTATGACACAATCATGGCTCACTGCAGCCTCAACCTTCTAGGCTCAGGTGATTCTCCCACCTCAGCCTCCCGAGTAGCTGGGACTACAGGCACGCACCACCACGCCTGGCTAATTTTTGTTTTTGTTTTTGTTTTTCTTTTTTTTTTTTTTGTAGAGATAGGATTTTGCCATGTTGCCCAGGCTGGTCTTGAACTCCTGGGCTTAAGCTATCCACTTGCCTTGGCCTCCCAAAGTGCTGGGATTACAGACAGGAAGATCGCTTGAGCCCAGGCATTCGAGACCAACCAGAGACCCTTATCGCTACAAAAATTAGCTGGGTGTGGTGGCTATTAGGGAGGCTGGGGTGGGAGCATCACTTGTGCCCAGGAGGTCGAAGTTGCAGTGAGCCATGATCTTCCCACTACACTTCAGCCTGGGCAACCGAGCAAGACCTTGTCTCCAGTAAATAAATCCCGGTTGATGCTAATCACTGGAGAAGATGTGGGGCAATAGAGGATCACCTATTGCTGGGAAGAATGGAAAAAGATAAACCCACTTTGGGCCGGCACGGTGGCTCATGCCTATAATCCCAGCACTTTGGGAGGCTGAGGTGGGTAGATTGACTGAGGTCAGGAGTTTGAAACCAGCTTGGCCAACATGGTGAAACCCTGTCTCTACTAAAAATACAAAAATTAGCTGGGCGTGGTGGTGGGCGGCTATAATCCCAGCTACTCAGGAGGCTGAGGCAGGAGAATCGCTTAAACCTGCGGAGGCAGAGGTTGTAGTGAACCGAGATCTCACCACTGCACTCCAGCCTGGGCAACAGTGAGACCCTGTCTCCATAAAAAACAAAGAAAACATATGTCCACATAAGAACCTGTGTGCAGGGCCCGGTGCGGAGGCTCACTCCTGTAATCCTAACACTTTGGGAGGCCAAGGAGGGAGAACTGCTTGAGCCCAGGAGTTTGAGACCAGTCTGGGCAACACAGTGAGATCTTGTCTGTGGAAAAAAAAAATGTTTTTTTAATTAGCTGGGCGTGGTGGTGTGCACCTGTCATCCCAGCTACTCAGGAGGCTCAGGTGGGAGGATAGCTTGAGCCCAGGAGGTCAAGGCTGCAATGAGCCGAGACTGCACCACTGCACTCCAGCCTGGGCGAAAGAGCGAGACCCTGCCTCAAAAAATAAAAATAGAAACAAGAACTTGCATGCAAGGCCAAGCACGGTGGCTCATGCCTGTAATCCCAGCACTTTGGGAGGCTTAGGCAGGCGGATCAACTGAGGTCAGGAGTTCAAGACCGGCCTGGCCAACATGGTGAAACCCCATCTCTACTAAAAATACAAAAATTAGCTGGGCGTGGTGGCAGGTGCCTGTAATTCCAACTGCTCAGGAGGCTGAGGCAGGAGAATCGCTTGAACCTGGGAGGTGGAGGTTGCAGTGAGCCAAGATTGTGCCATTGCACTCCAGCCTGGGGGTCAAGAGCAAGACTTTGTCTCAAAAAAAAAAAAAAAAAAAAAAAAGAAAGAAAGAAAAAAAAGGCCGGGCGCAGTGGCTCATGCCTGTAATCCCAGCACTTTGGGAGGCCAAGACGGGCGGATGATGAGGTCAGGAGATTGAGAGCATCCTGGCTAACACGGTGAAACCCTGTCTCTACTAAAAATACAAAAAATTAGCTGGGTATGGTGGTGGGTGCCTGTAGTCCCAGCTACTTGGGAGGCTGAGGCAGGAGAATGGCGTGAACCTGGGAGGCAGAGTTTGCAGTCAGCCAAGATCGCGCCACTGCACTCCAGCCTGGGCGACAGAGCGAGACTCCGTCTCAAAAAAAAAAAAAAAAAAAAGAACTTGCATGCAATGTTCATAGCAGCTTCATTCATAATAAGTCCCAGAGTGGAAATAATCCAAATGCTTATCAACTGATGAATAAATAAAATATAGTATATACATAACATAAAATATTATTGGACCATAAAAAAGAATGAGACTCTGACACATGCTACAATGTGGTTGAACCTTGACAACGTGATGCTCAGGAAGAAACCAGACACAAGAAGCCACATAGTGTAGATTTCATTTCCATGAAATGCCCAAAATAGAAAAATCCATAGAAACAGAATGGAGATTGGTGGTTACCAGGGCCCGAGGGGAGGGGATATGAGGATTGGGAGGTGATGGCTTATAGGTCTAGAGTTTCTTGTTGGATGATGATAATGTTCTTTATTTTTATTTTATTTTTTTTTGTTTTTTGAGACAGGGTCTCGCCCTATCGCCACGGGTGGAGTTCAGTGGTGCACTCTTGGCTCACTGCAACCTCCACCCCCCGGTTCCAAGCAATTCTCCTGCCTCAGCCTGCCGAGTACTGGGATTACAGGCACGCGTCACCATGCCTGGATAGTTTTTGCATTTTTAGTAGAGACGGGGTTTCACCATGTTGGCCAGACTGGTCTGGAACTCCTGACCTCAAATGATCCACCCGCCTCAGCCTCCCAAACTGGTGGGATTGCAGGCATGAGCCACCATGCCTGGCTCACTCAGTTTTTTGTTTTTGAGACAGTCTCTGCCACCCAAGCTGAAGTGCAGTGGGGTGAACGCGTCTTACTGCAACCTCCACCTCCCAGACTCAAGCAATCCTCGCATCTCAGCCTCCCAAGTAGCTGGGACTACAGGCATACACTACCGTGCCTGGCTAATTTTTGTATGTTTTGTAGAGATGAGGTCTCGCCATGTTGGCCAGGCTGCTCTCAAACGCCTAGGTTCAAGAGATCCTCCTGCCTCAGCCTCCCAAAATGTTGGGATTATGGGTATGAGCCACTGTGCTCAGCTGAAAATATTCTAAAATTGATTGTGGTAATGGATGACCAGCTCCATGCATATGGCAAAGTCATTGAATTGTACCTTTTTCTTTTTGTTGACACAGGGTCTCACTTTGTTGCCCAGGCTGAAGTGCAGTGGTGTGATCACAGCTCACTGCAGCCTCAACCTCTCCAGCTAAAGTGATGCTCCTGCCTCAGCCTCCCAAGTGGCTGGGACTACAGGCGCACACCACCATGCCTGGTTAATTTTTTTTTTTTTAGAGATTGGGTCTTGCTATGTTGTCCAGGCTGGCCTTGAACTCTTGGCCTCAAGTGATCCTCCTACTTCAGCCTCCCAAAGTGCTGAGATTACAGGCATGAGCCACTATGCCCCGCCTACCCTCTACTTTTCTTCACAGCATTTACTGCCGCCAGTCATAGTGTCACATTTTTATTTGTTGATTTATTTTCTGGGTTGCCCCAATACAATGTGAGCTCCATAAAGGCAGACATTTCAGTCTGTCTGGAGAGTTGCAGCCTTCTTTGTTCTTAGAACAGTGCCTGGCACATAATATGTGTTTAATAAACACTTGTTGGAGGAGGTGGGGAAGAGAGGAGAAAAAAGGCAAGGAAGAGTTTTTGTTATTTCCCTTTGGTCATTTAAATGCTACTTATTGACCGGGCTCACACCTGTAATCGCAGCACTTTGGGAGGCGGAGGTGGGCAGATCACAAGGTCAAGAGATCAAGACCATCCTGGCCAACATGGTGAAACCTCATCTCTACTAAAAATACAAAAATTAGCTGGGTGTGGTGGCACACGCCTGTAATCCCAGCTACTCAGGAGGCTGAGGCGGGAGAATCGCTTGAACCTGGGAGGCAGAGGTTGCAGTGAGCCGAGATCACGCCACTGTACTCCAGCCTGGGCAACAGAGCAAGACTCTGTCTCAAAAAAAAAAAAAAAAAAAGAAAAAAAAAGATGGCTCAGTGGCTCACACCTGTAATCCCAACACTTTGCGAGGCCAAGGCTGGTGGATCACGAGGTCAGGAGTTCAAGACCAGCCTGGCCAAGATGGTGAAACCCTGTCTCTACTAAAAATACAAAAAAATAAAAAATAAAAAATAAAAAGAAGTAGCCACGCGTGGTGGCAGGCACCTGTGATCCTAGCTACTTGGGAGGCTGAAGCAGAGAATTGCTTGAACTCGGGAGGCGGAGGTTACAGTGAGCCGAGATCGCACCACTACACTCCAGCCTGGGCGACAGAGAGAGACTCCATCACGAAAAAAAAATAGAGGGAGGTTTACCATGTTGCCCAGGTTCGTCTCAAACTCAAACACTCAAATTGTATATAATTCACCACTTTAAAGTATACAATTTAGCCAGGTGTGGTGGCTCATGCCTGTAATCCCAGCACTTTGGGAGGCTGAGGCAGGAAGATCGCTTGAGCCCAGGAGTTCAAGACCAGCCTGGGCAACATGATGAAACCCTGTCCCTACAAAAAACACAAAAGTTAGCCAGGCATGGTGGTGCACACCTGTGGTTCCAGCTACTCAGGAGGCTGAAGTGGGTGGATCACGTGAGTCCAGAAGGTCGAGGCTGAAATGAGCCAAGATTGTACCATCACACTGAAGCCTGGGCAGCAGAGCGAGACCTCCAAAAAAAAAAAAAAGTATACAATTTGGTAGTGACCAGCACCTGTAGTCCCAGCACTTTGGGAGGCCAAGATGGGAGGTTTGATGAGCTGATATTGCACCACTGCACCCCAGCCTGAATGACAGAGCAAGACCTTGTCTCAAAAAATAAAAATGGTCAGGTGTGGTGGCTCACGCCTGTAATCCCAGCACTTTGGGAGGCCAAGGCAGAAGGATCACTTGAGATCAGGAGTTCAAGACCAGCCTGGGCAATGTATCGAGACCCCATCTCTACCAAAAAGAAAAAAAGAAGAGAGAGAGAGGAAGGAACGAAGGAAGGAAGGAACGAAGGAAGGAAGGAAGGAAGGAAGGAAGGAAGGAAGGAAGGAAGGAAGGAAGGAAGGAAGAGAAAAGTAGAGGGTAAAGGGGACAGAGAGGGACAGAACGAGGACGCTATTTCATTCAGGGAGGTCAGGGAAGGCGAAGTGTTGAGAACTGACCTGGAGGGGAGAGGCTGGGCGCCGGGTGGGTATCCCTGGGAGGCTACTTCTGGCAGGGGCACCGCTCTGAACAGACCCAGCCCCGCTTTTCCTCCTCCCCTCCTTCTCGATGTGCCTTTCCTGTCCTCTGCCGCACCCCCACCCCACTCTCCCCAGCCCCCAACGCCCGCAGCCCAGCAGGTACCTGACTTGGGGTAGGTGATGATAAAGATGTCGTCGTCCCGCACATCTTGGGTATTCTCCGCCAAGCTGATGCTCTCGGGAGAGTACAGGCCGACGGGGAAGGGGACGCCCTTGTACCGGAAGTATTCACCTGGCAACTTCTGGCTGTGGAAAGGTGGGGGAGACGCCATGAGGGAGAGTAGGGAGGTGGGTGCTGGAGTTCTCAGGGCGGCGACACTCGGACCCTGGCAAGGAACTTCCTCCTCAGAGCCTCAGTCCCTCTCCTGTAAAGTGGTGACACTGTCCCTATAAACTTTATAAAGCTGGTCGGGCGCAGTGGCGCACTCCTGTAATCCCAGTACTTTGGGAGGCGGAGGCGGGTGGATCACCTGAGGTCAGGAGTTTGAGACCAGCCTGGCCAACATGGTGAAACCCCGCCTCTATTAAAAGACAAAAATCAGCCGGGCATGGTGGCGCCTGCCTGTAATCCCAGTTACTCCGGAGGCTGAGGCAGGAGAATCGCTTTAACCTAGGAGGCGGAGGTTGCAGTGAGCCAAGATCACGGCACCATTGCACTCCAGTTTGGGCGACAAGAGCAAAACTCCATCTCAAAATATATATAAATATATATATATATTTTAATTTTAAATAGTCAATAAAAAGATATCAGGCGCGGTGGCTCACACCTGTTGTCCCAGCACTTTGGGAGGTCAAGGCGGGTGGATCACGAGGTCAGGAGGTGGAGGTTGCAGTGAGCTGAGATGGCGCCACTGCACTCCAGCTTGGGCCAACAGAGTGAGACTTCATCTCAAAAACAAAAACAAAAACAAAAATTAGCCGGGTGTGGTGGTGGGCACCTGCAATCCCAGCTACTTGGGAGGCTGAAGCAGGAGAATTGCTTGAATCCAAGAGGTGGAGGTTGCAGTGAGCCGAGACTGCGCCATTGCACTCCAGCACCCAGGGGACAGAGCGAGACTCTGCCTCAAAAAAAAAAAAAAAAAAAAAGGTTAAAACAGAGCCTAGCTCATAGTCTGCATTCCATAACTTTGAGCTCAAATTATTATGATTATTTCATGCAGTAGCAGGCACCGCGGGGCCTTATGTGAACTCAGAGGAGGCCTGCCTAGCACAGCCTTGTGCACACAGTAGGCTTTCAATAAACTGCAGTGACTTTGTTGGTTCGATGATGTCATCAGTTATCCCATAGGTTGAGCGTGGGCGTGGAATTAGTGATGATGTCATCGGTTACCAGGCAAATTTAGTCCAGTGGGCAGGCGCAGTGAGGTAATCAGTTTTCAGGAGGATTAGCCACTGAGCGCCTGCTGGGCCTTGGCTGGGCTTCCGTAGGTCCTACTTGCCCTTTCTGTGCCTTGGGCAGCGGACCTCACTTCTTTGATCCTCAGTTTCCTCATCTGTCATGTGAGGATAAGAGCAATCTCTGCTTTGAGGTTTTAATCCTACTTGGGGATTCAATGGGATAATATATTTTAAGTGCTTGGCTCCCGATACATTTATCAGGAAACGGAAGCTGTGTTTAGCATTATTTTAGTCTTTGATCTGGCCAACAGCTCCTTGAGGGAGAAATCTCCTTCCCAGCTTACAGGAGAGGAAAACCCAAATGCCAACAAGAAAAGACCCTGTGCCCTTGGAGAGGCCCTGAAGGAATAAATGAACGAATAGGAGGGCATCTTGCCCATTCTTCTTCGCACCTACAATCTCCAAATCGGGGGTCCCACCCCCACTCCCCAGAGGCCAGGGTGGAGCTCATAGTGCTGGGACTTGTTGGTGTTCAACCAGTGTTTGATTGGATGAGTGTAGGAAGGAAGGAAGGAATGAAGGGGTTTACCAGGACAAAAAGGAAAGTCAGAGACACGTATGGCTTTCAGCTGCTATAGCAGTTCTCAGCCCTGGGTGCTGCGGACACTTTGAAAACTCCTCAAGGGCTGGGCACAGTGGCTCACACCTGTAGTCCCAGCACTTTGGGAGGCCAAGACAGGAGGATTACTTGAGGCCAGGAGTTCGAGACCAGCATGAGCAACATAGTGAGAACACTGTCTCTGTATAAAAATAAAAAATGAGCCGAGTGTAGTAGCATACACGTGTAGTCCCAGCTACTTGGGAGTCTGAGGCAGGGGGATCAATTGGGCCAGGAGTTTGAGGCTGCAGTGAGCTGAGACTGCACCACTGCACTCCAGCCTGGGTGACAGAGTGAGACCCTGCCTCTAGTAACAAACATACAAACAAACCAGTTGTCGTGCAGTGGGTGGGGTAGAATTGGGCTCTCGGTGTAGCTTCCATTGCTATAGAGGGAAGCGATTTGGCTGCGGCCACACGAGGACTGAACAGAGCTGGGATTTGAACCCAAGCTGCGGTGGCCTCTTAGCCCTGTAGACTCAGTCCCTCCTTCCCCATGAACCCCACAGTCCAGCCAAGACCTCCAAATGCACCGAGCAGTAGTCCTACCTCTGGGCCCCTGGAGCTGCTGTTCCTGCTCCTGGAAATGCCCCCCGACCCTGCCACTCTCTGGGCCTGAGCGCAGAGCCAGAAGCTCCCCCACCCCCCACCCATGCACCTACGTGGCTGCATTCTCACATTCCTAAAACAGGTAGCCTGCGCCTGCCGTCTACCTCGTAAAACAAATCTGGCCCCAGGACGAACTTCTCTACACCTGGGTCACAGGCCTGTTTGTTCCCACAAAACATGTCCAGGGCCTGGCGTGCTGATATCGCTCGATTTGAGTGGAGGAATGAAAGGGACAATTAAGCCAGCGAGAGGCCGGGGGCAGGGACAGGAGATAGAGTTCCAGGTGGGTGGCCACAGCAGGCAGGTGATCACCAGGAATGACTCAGCCTCCTGGAGGGCAAATGGCTCTGCCTGCGAGCCCCCTGGACATGTGACTTTTTTTTTTTTTTTTTTTTTGAGATGGAGTCCTGCTCTGTCACCAGGCTGGAGTGCAGTGACACGATCTCGGCTCACTGCAACCTCCGCCTTCCAGGTTCAAGCGATTCTCCTGCCTCAGACTCCCGATTAGCTGGGACTACAGGTGCCTGTCATCATGCCTGGCTGATTTTTGTATTTTTAGTAGAGATAGGGTTTCACCATGTTGGCCAGGCTGCTCTCAAACTCCTGACCTCAGGTGATCTGCCCGCCTCAGCCTCCCAAAGTGCTGGAATTCCAGGCATGAGCCACCGTGCCGGGCAGACATGCAACTCTTAAAGGCCCAACTTCCCAGCCCTCCTGCCTCCCTCCTCCACGGCCTACTGGGTCCTGGTTCCCTCTCTGTCCCTGCATTCCTGCCCACCTCAGGCCTTCTCCTCTCCCTGTGGGCCCTTGACTCAGCCTCCTCCAGGTCTTCTCTGCTGCCCCTCCTCTGCTCCCAGCCCTCCTGTGACACCTCAGTGCCCTCAGGTCAAAGCCTAGGGCACTGCCTCCTCCTCTGGCCTCCTTCCTGCAGACACCAGCTCTAGGCACGCCCATTTTCCGCTCTCTGAGTGCCTTTCCCACCTCCTCCTTCCACTTCGACACAGGTCAGATGTCACCCTCTTTTTTTTAATTTTTTTTTGAGACGGAGTCTTGCTCTGTTGCCCAGGCTATAGTGTAGTGGTATGATCTCGGCTCACTGCAACCTCTACCTTCCTGGGTTCAAGCTATTCTCCTGCCTCAGCCTCCCTAGTAGCTAGCACTACAGGTGTGTGCCATCACGCCTGGCTAATTTTTGTATTTTTAGTAGAGACGAGGTTTCACCGTGTTAGCCAGGATGGTCTTGGTCTCCTGACCTCATGATCCGCCCACCTCGGCCTCCCAAAGTGCTGGGATTACAGGCGTGAGCCACAGCTCCCAGCACAGATGTCACCCTCTAAATGCAGACCTTCTAGACCAATAGCCTCCTTGCCCCAGGAGATGGGGCCACAGCCTCCTTAAACCTCTGAATTCCCTCTGCCCATCCCCCTCCAATCCCAGGAAAGGGCCTGGCACCAGGAGGGGAGCCACCTGTACAGAAACTCTATGCCAAGAACATGCATGATCCTAGACTTCTCCCAGAACCTCACGAAGTGGGTAGTGAGAGGACCACTTCGTGCTCCAAGAAATGAAGGCCCAGAGAGGTTAATATAGTCCCCTAAGGTCACACAGCAGCCATCATAGTTTTCATTAAACACAAGTGCAGCTGGGCGCGGTGCCTCATGCCTCTTGTCCTCATCTTTTTCAAGTCTTTGTTCCACATGTCACCCCTTATCATGAGGGCTACCCCAGAGCATCCTGTTCACAGCTAGACCCCCTGCACCCTCTTCCCCTGCTCTGCCTACCATCACACCTGTCACTCCTGAGCTACTCTACAGTTGACATACGACATTGATGGTTTATTGACCATCTTCTCTGCTTGCATGTAAGCTCCATGAGCCTGGGAATTTAAAAAATCCGGGTTTTTTTTGTTGTTGTTGTTCTGTCTTGTTTGCCAATGTACCTAAAGCACTCTCAGCAGAGCCTGGCACCAGGGAGGTGCTTGTCAATATTTATTGAAGGACCCAGGCAGGAGGATCGCTTGAAGCCAGGAATTCAAGACCAGCCTGGGCAGGCTGGGCACAGTAGCTCACCCCTGTAATCCCAGCACTTTGGGAGGCCGAGGTGGGTGGATCACTCGAGGCCAGGAGTTCAAGACCAGCCTGGCCAACATGGTGAAACCCCATCTCTACTAAAAATACAAAAATTAGCTGGGCATGGTGGCAGGCGCCTCTAATCTCAGCTACTTGGGAGGCTGAGGCAGGAGAATCGCTTGAACCCGGGAGGCAGAGGTTATAGTGTGCCGAGATCACATCACTGCACTCCAGCCTGGGGACACAGCGAAACTCCATCTCAAAAAAAAAAAAAAAAAAAAAAATTAGCCAGGCATGGTGGCCTGTACCTGTAGTCACAGCTGCTCAGGAAGCTGAGGTGGGAAGATCACTTGAGCCCAGAGTTCAAGGCTACAGGGAGCTATGATCTCACCGCTGTGCTCCAGCCTGGGTGACAAAGCAAGACCTCATCTCTAAAAATAATAATAGGCCAGGCGTGGTGGCTCATGCCTATAATCCCAGCACTTTGGGAGGCTGAGGTGGGCGGATCACCTGAGGTCGGGAGTTCGAGACCATCCTGGCTAACATGGTGAAACCCCCGTCTCTACTAAAAATACAAAAAATTAGCCAGGCGTGGTGGCGGGCGCCTGTAGTCCCAGCTACTCGGAAGGCCGAGGCAGGAGAATCTTGAACCTGGGAGACAGAGGTTGCAGTGAGCCGAGATCGCGCCACTGCACTCCAGCCTGGGGAACAGAGTGAGACTCTGTCTCAAAAAAAAAAAACAGAAAACAAAAACCAGTGAAAACCAGAGTCACTCTCCCTTCTGGGCGTTTGTCCAAGAGAAATGGAAGCTTGTATGTTCAAACAAACATCTACACTTGACCCTCATCTACACTCAGGTTTATAGCCACTTTACTCATAATTGCCAAACCCTGGGAACAGCTCAAACGTCCTTCCATAGGTAAGTGGATAAATAGCAGTATGTCTGTGCCATGCGATACTACTCAGCGATGAAAAAGAACTGGCCGGGCTTGGTGGCTCACACCTGTAATCCCAGTACTTTGGGAGGCCGAGGCAGGCAAATCACCTGAGGTCAGGAGTATGAGACCAGCCTGGCCAACATGGCGAAACCCCGTCTCTAATAAAATACAAAAATTAGCTGAGTGTAGTGGTGCACGCCTGTAATCCCAGCTTTTTGGGAGGCTGAGGCAGAAGAATCACTTGAACCTGAGAGGTGGAGGTTGCAGTGAGACCAGATCGCGCCATTGCACTCCAGCCTGGGCAACAAGAGTGAAACTCCGCCTCAGAATAAAAAAGAAAAAGAAAAAAAAAGAACAAACCAGAGGTTCCCACAGCCACAGGGAAGGCTCTCCCAGGCATTGCGCTGAGAGAAAGAGCCAGACTTGGAAGGTAAACTGTGTAGTTCCATCTCTGACTGTGGTTGGCCGAATCACAGCCTCCAATGATGTTCTCGTCCTAATCCTTGAAATCGGAGACTGTGTTCCACAAATGGCCAAACGGATTTTGCAGATGTAATTAATAATCTTGACGAGGCGGCTCATGCCTCTAATCCCAGCACTTTAGGAAGCCGAGACGGGTGGATCACTTGACATCAGGAGTTTGAGACCAGCCTTGGCAACATGGTGAAACTCCATCTCTACTAAAAATACAAAATTAGCCAGGCGTGGTGGCGCATGCCTATAATCCCAGCTCCTCAGGAGCCTGAGGCAAGAGAATCACTTTAACCTGGGAGGCGGAGGTCACAGTGAGCTGGGATAGTGTCACTGCACTCCAGCCTGGGTGACAGAGTGAGTCTGTGTCTCAGAAAAAAATAAAAAATCTTGAGGCCAGGCATGGTGGTTCATGCCTGTAATCCCAACACTTTGGGAGGCCGAGATGGGAGGATTGCTTGAGGCCAGGAGTTCAAGACCAGCCTGGGCTACACAGAGCGAGACCCCAATCTCTTAAGAAAATAAGAAAAAAAAGAAAGAAAACTCCTGGGCTCAAGCGATCCTCCCACCTCAGCCTCCTAAAGTGCTGGGATTACAGGTGTCACTGAGTCCAGTGGGTTGCAATTTTAGATAAAAATTTATCTAAAATTTATCTCATATATATATATATATATTTTTTTTTTTGAGACGGAGTCTCGCTCTGTCGCCCAGGCTGGAGTGCAGTGGCGCAATCTCGGCTCACTGCAAGCTCTGCCTCCTGGGTTCACGCCATTTTCCTGCCTCAGCCTCCCGAGTAGCTGGGACTACAGGCGCCCACCACCACGCCCAGCTAATTTTTTGTATTTTTAGTAGAGACGGGGTTTCACTGTGTTAGCCAGGATGGTCTCGATCTCCTGACCTCGTGATCCGCCCGCCTCAGCCTCCCAAAGTGCTGGGATTACAGGCGTGAGCCACCGTGCCCGGCCTAAAATTTATCTAATATTTAATCTAAAATGTGTCATTTATCTAAATGCTAAATGCTCCTAGAACGGCGGAGTCAGGGATGCCCCTCTGGGAACCCGACATCTGAGCAGAGACTGAAGGTAGCGAGAGAGGGAGCGGTGTGTGGGGACCAGAAGGAAGACTGCGCGCAAAGGAAGTGAGCGGTGGGCTGCTGGGATTCTGGGGTCTGAATGGGGCTGGAGCTGGGGGGCCCTGAGCGGCCCACCCTTCCAGGAATGCGATCCGACAGCATGAGGGATTTCTCATCAGCCCTGGCGGTGCTGCTGACTCACTGCCGGCGTCTGTGATCAACTCGCCTTTGGAGAGAGAGCATTGCCAAGACTCCCCAACACCAGCCTGAACTGGGTTCAATGCACTTCACTCCCAGGACGCGCCGAGCAGTGTCCCAGCGCCCTGCCCTGCCTCTGTCCAGGCTGTTCTCCCCGCCAGGCTCTCCCTCACTCATCTCCGGACAGGCTTGCACTTGGAGCCCATCTGTGCAGGCGTCCCCAGCTCAACCTCTCAGCAGGATGACTCACCCTTGGCCGTGGCGCAGAGATACTCTCTCGGCAGGAGTGTGACTGGCATAACCTCTTAGGGAGATCGTTTGGGAACATTTACAGGATTCAAGGCCAGCTCCTTCTCTGTCTTCAGGGCTTGGGTCTTCCCTGACCACCTTGGCTAAAGCAAGAGACCTCCCACCCCGTGCACATTACTGCCCATCTCCGCATCCTGCTGGCCTCTTTTGCAGCCCTTTTTAATACCTTTTTTTTTTTTTTTTTTTTGAGTTGGAGTCTCACTCTGTTGCACAGGCTGGAGTGCAGTGGCTTGATCTTGGCTCATTGCACCCTCGACCTCCACCCTCGAGCTCCTGGGCTCAAGCGATCCTCCCACCTCAGTTTCCCCAGTAGCTGGGACTACAGGTGTGTGCCACCACACTCGGCTAATTTTTTAATTTTTTGTAGAGACAGAGGTCTCGCTATGTTGCCCAGACTGGTTTTGAACTCCTGGGCTGGTGGGGTTCTCCTGACTTGGCCTCCCAAAGTGCTGGGATTACAGGCATAAGCCACCGTGCCCTGCTTATTTTTATTTTTTGGATACAGGGCCTTGCTCCGTTGCTCAGGCTGGAGTGCAGTGATGAGGTCACAGCTTACTGCAGCCTCAGTCTCCCAGGCTCAAGTGATTTTCCTGCCTCAGCCCAGCCTCCTGAGTAGCTGGGACTACAGGCATACACCACCACACCTGGCTAATGTTTACATTTTTTGTAGAGATAGAGTCTCACCACATTGCTCAGATTGGTCTTGACCTCCCGGGCTCAAGCGACCCTCCCACCTCAGCCTCCCAGAGTGCTGGGGTTACAGGCGTGAGCCACCGCACCTGGTCTGTTGCCTTCTTTAAATCTGCCCTCCCCACTAACAGGAGAGCTGGGAAGTGGCAGAATTTTTCCCTGTGCCATGTCCTACCTTAAAAGCCAATGTCCGACACACAGGTCACACTGTGTTCTTTTGTTGTTGTTGTTGAGACGAGTCTCGTTCTGTTGCCCAGGCGTGATCTTGGCTCACTGCAACCTCTGCCTCCTGGGTTCAAGCGATTCTCCTGCCTCAGACTCCTGAGTAGCTGAGATTACAGGCGTGCACCACCACGCCTGGCTAATTTTTGTATTTTTAGTAGAGACGGGGTTTCTCCATGTTGGTCAGGCTGGTCTCAAACTCCTGACCTCGTGATCTGCCCGCCTCGGCCTCCCAAAGTGCTGGGATTACAAGCGTGAGCCACCATGCCCGGTTAAACACTGTGTTCTATTTGCCAGATCCCCAAATGAACCTGACCCCCTAGAAACATAAGGAATAGACAGATGCCCTTGAGGAAGCGCGCAGTGAAACATATCCCAGGGCGATCATGGCAATGATATTCCAAGAGGGGCCAGAAACAATAGGGAATGGGGTAAATGAGTCTGGACCTGGAAAAACGCTGGAATTCAGCCACTCAAAAGGAGTTTACATCTTGACAGGGACTTGGGTTATACATACATCTCTCCCTCTCTCTTTTTTTTTTTTTTTTTGAAACAGAGTCTTGCTCTATCGCCCAGGTTGGAGTGCAGTGACACAATCACGGCTCACTGCAATCAGCACCTCCCAGGTTCAAGCGATTCTCATGTCTCAACTTCCCAAGTAGCTGGGATTACAGGTGTGCGCCAATACGTCCCTCTAATTTTTTTTTTTTTTTTTTGATAGAGTCTCACTGTGTCACCAAAGTTGGAGTGCAGTGGCACAATTTCGGCTCACTGCAACCTCTGCCTCCCAGGTTCAAGTGATTCTCCCATCTCAGCCTCCTGACTAGCTGGGATTACAGGAGCACACCACCACGCCCAGCTAATTTTTTATATTTTAGTAGAGACCGGGTTTTACCATGTTGCCCAGGCTGGTCTGGAACTCCTGAGCTCAGGCAGTCCATCCGCCTCAGACTCCCAAAATGCTAGAATTACAGGTGTGAGCCACCACGCCCGGCACATCCCTCTAATTTTTGTATTTTTAGTAGTGATGGGGTTTCGCCATGTTGGCCAGGAAGGTCTCAAACTCCTGGCCTCAAGCGATCCACCAGCCTTGGCCTGCCAAAGTGCTGGGTTTACAGGCATGAACCATTGCGCCCAGCCGTACATATATTTCTCAAAATGAGCATGCTTTAGGCTGGGTGCGGTGGCTCATGCCGTGATCCCAGCATTTTGGGAGCCCAAATGCTCCCAAAATGGGAAGCAAAGTGGGAAGATCGCTTGAGCCTAGGAGTTTGAGACCAGCCTAGACAATATAGTGAGACTCCGTCTCTACAAATAACAATAAAAAAATTAGGCCAGGTGCAGTGGCTCATACCTGTAATCCCAGCACTTTGGGAGGCCAAGGCAGGCAGATCATGAGGTCAAGAGTTCGACACCAGGAGTTCGAGACCAGCCTGGCCAACAGAGTGAAACCCTGTCTCTACTAAAAATACGAAAATAGCTGGGTGTGGTGGTGTGTGCCTGTAGTCCCAGCTACTTGGGAGGCTGAGATGGGAGAATCGCTTGAACCCAGGAGGCAGAGGTTGCAGTGAGCCAAGATCACGCCATTGCACTCCAGCCTGGGTAACAGACTGAGACTCCACCTAAAAAAAAAAAAAAAAAAAATTAGCCTGGTGTGGTGGTGTGTGCCTGTTCTCTCAGCTACTTGGGAGTCTGAGGTGGAAGGATTGCCTGAGCTGGGGAGGTCAAGGCTTCAGTGAACCGTGGTTGTACCACTTAGGTGACAGGGCAAGATCCTGTCTCAAAAACCAACCAACAAACAAAAAACTAGCACGCTTTAGATTTGTGTGGTTTACTGTAGGTAAACTTCTATTAAAACAAACAAACAAACAAACAAACAAAAAAACCACTAGCTAGGTGCAGTGGCTCACATCTGTAATCTCAGCACTTTGGGAGGCCGAGGCAGGCAGATCACCAGAGGTCAGGAGTTTGAGACTAGCCTGGCCAACATGGCGAAACCCCATCTCTACTAAAAATACAAAAATTAGCCAGGCATAGTGGTGCACACCTGCAATCCCAGCTACTCGGGAGGCTGAGGCAGGACAATCGCTTGCATCTGGGAGGTGGAGGTTGCAGTGAGCCAAGATCTACCCATTGCACTTCAGCCTAGGTGACAGAGGGAGATTCCATCTCTCTCTCTCCATCTCTCTGTTTCTCTCTCTCTCTCTCTCACATACACACAAACACACATACACACACAAACCCATAAACAAATACTGAAGTAGTTAATAATATGCAGCCTGGAATGTTTGGGGTGAAACATTCAGATGTCTGTAACTTACTTTGAAATGCATCAAAAGTAAGGATTAGGCTGGGCGCCGTGACTCATGCCTGTAATCCCAGCTCTTTGGGAGGCCTACAGAGGCGGATCATCTGAGGTCAGGTGTTCGAGACCAGCCCGTCTAACATGGCGAAACCCTGTCTCTACTAAAAAAAACAAAAATTAGGCTGGGCGCAGTGGCTTATTCCTGTAATCCCGGCACTTTGGGAGGCTGAGGCAGGTGTATCATCAGTCCAGGCGTTCAAGACCAGCCTGACCAATATGGTGAAACACAATCGCTACTAAAAATACAAAAATTAGCCAGGCATGGTGGCGCGCACCTGTAGTCCCAGCTACTGGGGAGGCTGAGGCAGGAGAATCGCTTGAACCTGGGAGGCAGAGGTTGCAGTGAGCCGAGATCACGCCATTGCACTGTAGCCTGGGCAACAGAGTGAAACCCCATCTCAAAACAACAACAACAACAAACCCAGAAGGATTGATAGATGGCTAGAGGGATGCAAAGATCTGTGATAAAACAAGTACTCTATAATAAAATTTAAGTGTATCCTGAGAGGGACACTGTAAAAAAGAAAAAAATTAAAAAAATTTTAAAAACCCCAAATTTTAGTGGTGGTGGGTTTAGGGGTGTTCATAGGGTAATCCTTCCATTGTTCTTGTAAGTTTCTCTTCTTTCTCTTTCTTTTTTTTTTTTTTTGAGATGGAGTCTCGCTCTGTCCCCCAGGCTGGAGTGCTGTGGCGCAATCTCGGCTCACTGCAAACTCCGCCTCCCGGGTTCACACCATTCTCCTGCCTCAGCCTCCCAAGTAGCTGGGACTATAGGTGCCTGCCACCATGCCCGGCTAATTTTTTGTATATTTAGTAGAGACAGGGTTTCACCGTGTTAGCTAGGATGGTCTCGATCTCCTGACCTCATGATCCGCCCGCCTCGGCCTCCCAAAGTGCTGGGATTACAGGCGTGAACCACCGCGCCCGGCCATGTTTTTGTAAGTTTTGAAAAACTTCATAATAACAGGTTGGGAGGAGGAGGTGGCATTTATTTGGCAAGATGTCTGAGATATTACAAAGAACGGAAAAGCAAGGGTGGAGCCAGATAGAAAGTCGTATCTTAGTTATGTAAAAAAGTAATCCGGGCACAGTGGCTCACATCTGTAATTACAGCACTTTGGGAGGCTGAGGTAGGAGGATTGCCTGAGCCTAGGAGTTCTAAACTGCGGTGATCTATGATGGTGCCACTGCACCTTTTGAGACGGAGTCTCGCTCTGTTGCCCAGGCTGGGGTACAGCAGTGCCACCTTGGCTCACTGCAACCTCCACCTCCCGGGTTCAAGTGACTCTCCTGTCTCAGTCTCCCAAGTAGCTGGGATTACAGGTGCCTACCACCACATCTGGCTAATTTTTGTATGTGTGTGTGTGTGTTTTTTTTTTTTTTAGACGGAGTTTCGCTCTTGTCGCCTAGGCTGGAGTGCAATGGCATGATCTCAGCTCACCGCAACCTCCACCTCCCGGGTTCAAGCGATTCTCCTGCCTCAGCCTCCCAAGTAGCTGGGACTACAGGCATGGCCACCACGCCCAGCTAATTTTTGTATTTTTAGTAGAGACGGGGTTTCACCATCTTGGCCAGGCTGGTCTCGAACTCCTGACCTCATGATCCACCCGCCTTGGCCTCCCAAAGTGCTGGGATTACAGGCATGAGCCACTGCGCCCGGCCAATTTTTGTATGTTTAGTAGAGACGGGGTTTCACCATGTTGGCCAGGCTGGTCTCGAACTCCTGACCTCGGGTGTCCTGCCCACCTTGGCCTCCCAAATTGCTGGGGTTACAGGCGTGAGCCACCGCGCCCAACCAGACTCTGTCTCTAAAAAGATAAAAAATAAAGAATAAATTATTTTCCTTTTGAGGAAAGGCACACATCGCTAGTGAATTTTGACACACACATACCCTGTGCTATCCAACCCCGTCTTGCATGTTCTGGAACTGTCACGTTATAGAAGAGGTCCAGCCCCCAGACACTTTCCTTGCATCTGGTCTCTTATTTATTTATTTATTTTTCAGACGGAGTCTCGCTCTGTCCCCCAGGCTGGAGTGCAGTGGTGTGATCTCGGTTCACTGCAACCTTGCCTCCTGGGTTCAGGCAATTCTTCCTCAGCCTCCCAAGTAGCTGGGACTTCAGGCACCCGCCACCACGCCTGGCTCATTTTTTGTGTGTATTTTAGTAGAGATGGGGTTTCACCATGTTGGCCAGGATGGTCTTGATCTCCTGACTTCGTGATCAACCCACCTTGGCCCAGTCTTCTTCTTCTTCTTCTTTTTTTTTTTTTTTTTTGAGAGGAAGTCTCTGTTGCCCAGGCTGGGGTTCAATGGCATCAACTTGGCTCACTGCAACCTTACCTCCCATGTTCAAACGATTCTCCTGCCTCAGCCTCCTGAGTAGCTGGGATTACAGGCATGTGCCAACACGCCCAGCTAATTTTTGTATTTTTAGTAGAGATGCAGTTTCGCCATGTTGTTCAGGCTGGTCTTGAACTCCTGGCCTCAAGTGATCCACCCACCTCGGCCTCCCAAAGTGCTGGGATTACAAGCGTGAGCCACGGCGCTCGCGCCCTGGCCTGCATCTTGTCTCAATCAGTCCCTGCCCTGTCCCCAAAGGCCACCCCTCCACATCTCCCACCGTACAGATTGCGTCAGCCCCGTCTTGCATGTTCTGGAACTGTCACGTTATAGAAGAGGTTCTTTGGTGTTTTGGTTGTTTTTGCCTAGCATAATGTTTCTGACATTTTCCGTGTCTGTGTGTACATTAGAGCTTGTTCCCGTTTGCGGCTGAGTAGAATTCCACTGCATAAATAAATCACAATGTGTTGATCCAGTCCTCTGTTAATGGACACCTGGGCGGTTTCCAGGTCAGGCTATTACTCCCAAAGCTGCCACAGTTGTTCCTGCCTTTGTGGGAACCAGCGTTCTCATTTCTCTTGGGCAAATAACTAGGAACAGAATTGCTAGGTCACAGAGTGGATATCATATGATTTGCATTGTAGTAGCTGTAAAGTAGGTTTTAAGATCCGATAGGAGGCTGGGTGCGGTGGCTTAGGCCCCTGTAATCCTAGCACTTTGGGAAGCCAAGGTGGGAGAATGGCTTGAGCCTGGGAGTTCAAAATCAGGCTGGGCAAAATAGCGAGACCCTGTCTCCACAAAAAATCTATTTTAATAAAATTTTATATTTTTAAAAAAAGATCTGATAGGGAAAGTTCCCCCTTAACTTTTTTTTTCTTGCCAATTCCTGCACACTTTAAGTCTATATAAATATCGGCTGGTCATGGTGGCTCAAGCCTGTAATCCCAGCACTTTGGGAGGCCGAGGCAGGCGGATCACTTGAGGTTGGGAGTTCAAGACAAGCCTGACCAACATGGTGAAACCCCATCTCTACTAAAAATACAAAAATTAGCTGGGTATGGTGGTACATGCCTGTAATCCCGGCTACTTGGGAGGCTGAGGCAAGAGAATTATTTGAACCTGGGAGGCAGAGGATACAATGAGCTGAGATCACGCCACTGCACTCTGGACTGGGTGAGGAAGTGAGACTCTGTCTCAATAAATAAATAAATAAATAAATAAATAAAGTCTATATAAATACCGTATATATCCTCAAAACAAGTAAAACTGTGATCTATAAATAATAAAATAATAATAAAAATCAATATAAACATTCATATGATTTTTTATTTCTATTTATGTATTTATTTTGAGACAGAGTCTCACTCCTTCACCCAGGCTGCAGTGCAATGGTGTGATCTTGGCTCACTGCAACCTCTACCTCCCAGGGTTCAGGCAATTCTCCTGCCTCAGCCTCCCCAGTAGCTGGGATTACAGGTGTGCACCACCACGCTTTGCTAATTTTTTATTTTTTTTTGAGACAGAGTTTCGCTCTTGTTGCCCAGGCTGGAGTGCAATGGTGCCATCTCAGCTCACTGCAACCTCTGCCTCCCGGATTCAAGTGATTCTCCTGCCTCAGCCACCCGAGTAGCTGAGATTACAGGTGCATGCCACCACGCCTGGCTAATTTTTTGTATTTTTAGTAGAAACGGGGTTTCACCATGTTAGCCAGGCTGGTCTTGAACTCCTAACCTCAGGTGATCCGCCCGCCTCAGCCTCCCAAAGTGTTGGGATTACAGGCATGAGCCACCGCGCCTGACCTAATTTTTGTATTTTTAGTAGAGGCAGGGTTTCGCCAATGTTGGTCAGGCTGATCTCAAACTCCTGACCTCAAGTGATCCTCCTGCCTTGGCCTCCCAAAGTTCTGGGATTACAGGCGTGAGCACTGAGCCCGGCTAATTTTTGTGTTTTTAGTAGACATGGGGTTTCGCCATGTTAACCAGGCTGGTCTTGAATTCCTGACCTCAGGTGATCTGCCTGCCTCGGCCTCCCAAAGTGCTGTGATTACCAGTATGAGCCACTGCACCCAGCCAAGGCCCAATTTCGAGAAGAGGAGAGTGGGGCTCTGAGATGTAGAGCATCTCACCCACATCTGCCTGATGGGGAACACACCTTAGGTTCGAGTTCCCTGGCTCTGTCCCTTGAAGCCTGACAGTCTCACTGCAGGCCCTGCCCGTCCGAGTTCCGCTGTAGCTGGGCTGCCAGTGTTGTTCCGTTCTCACTGTCTAGTTTGGCTTGTTCCCTGAATGTCGCATGCTCCACCACACCACGGAACCACATCCTGTGAGACGCCTTTCACCTGGGGCTCTTCACTTTTTTCTCTCCTCCTTTCTCTCAAACACCTCCTCTCTCTCTCTCTTCCAGCATACCTTTATTCTTTATTCTTTATCTTAATTAATTTATTTTATCTATTTATTTATTTATTTTGAGACGGTTTTGCTCTTGCTGCCCACGCTGGAGTACAATGGCACAATCTAGGCTCACTTCAATTTCTGTCTCCCGGGTTCAAGCGAGTCTCCTGCCTCAGCCTCCCAAAGTAGCTGGGATTACAGGCATGTGCCACCACGACTAGCTACTTTTCTATTTTTAGTAGGACGGGGTTTCTCCATGTTGGTCAGGCTGGTCTGGAACTCCCAACCTCAGGTGATCCGCCTGTCTCAGCCTCCCAAAATGCTGGGATTACAGGCGTGAGCCACCGCACTGGGCCCGAATTTATTTTTTTGAGACAAGGTCTTGCTCTGTCTCCCAGGTTGGAGTGCAGTGGTGCAATCTCAGCCCCACAGCAACCTCCGCCTCCTGGGTTCAAACAATCCTGCCTCAGCCTCCCGAGTAGCTGGGATTACAGGCGCCCACCACCACACCTGGCTAATTTTTATTTTTTTTATTTTTGAGACGGAGTTTTGCTCTTGTTGCCCAGGCCGGAGTGCAATGGCGGGATCTCAGCTCACTGCAACCTCTGCCTCCCGGGTTCAAATCATAGGCCCACCTCAGCCACCAAAAGTGCTGGGATTACAGATGTGAGCCACCATGGCTGACCTAATTTCTGTATTTTTACTAGAGATGGGGTTTCACCATGTTGGCCAGGCTGGTCTCGAACTCCTGACCTCAAGGGATCCACCCGTCTCGGCTTCCCAAAGTGCTGGGATTATAGGCATGAGCCACCACGCCCAGCCTCATTGACAATTTTTGAAGTTGACTATATGTGGAAATGGTATTTCAGATAGATTAGATATGTGATTAAAATTAATTTCACTTGTTTCTTTTGTTTTTTTTAAAAAACGTGGCTACGAGAAAATGTTTTCCTATGGGCTCACAGTATGTATCTATGGAGGGTGGCCAGAGTCATGGAAACCACAGGGGGTGACAAGTCCCCCAGAGAAGAAATGGCCACTGAGGGGCAGCCTCTGACTGCAGTTCCAAGCCCCTGTTGGATTCCTTTCTCTGGCATGAGGGTTATGAGTGAGGCCTCAGTTTTCCCATCTGTAAAATGGGCATCGTAACACTGTGACCACACAGGGCTGTTGTGAAGACTCAATGAGCTCATCCCCACACGGCCTTCAGCACAGGGCCTGGCTCAGGGCAGATGCTCAGGAAGCTCATGATTATTAGCATTTCTCACCCGTCCCCTCCCTTCCTAGCATTCGAGTTTCTGGCTCAGCAGCGGTCTCAGGAACTGGGGAAGGAGGAAAGAGAGAAAGGAGAAAGAGTCAGCCACGAGCCCGGGTCAGGCCGTTCCCCGGTCATTGCCCATTTCACAGACGCTCAACCCTGAGGGCAGTCCTGTCTACCAGGAGGGTCCCAGCTCCTGAGCCACAGGGGCGGCATTCGAACCCAGGACTGCCTTCCTATGGGCATTCTTCTTTTCTTTTTTAACTTTTTTTTTAAAGAGAGATGAGGGTTTGCTACGTTGCCCAGGCTGGTCTTGAACTCCTGGCCTCAAGCAATCTTCCTGTCTCGGCCTCCCAAAGTGTTGGGATTACAGGCGTGAGCTGTGGCACCTGGCCCCTGAAGACATTCTTGCCTGCGGTGTCAGAGTCCCCACTTTCCCAGATCCTTGGGGCTCTAGTCTACTAGAGCCGGCCACACCTACTTAGCCGGCCACACCTCTCTTAGGGCCTCCACTCCAAGCCTCTGGGCAAGGCGAGGGTCTCCCTTCTCAGCCTGGCATTTATTCCATGTCATGGGCGACCCACTGGGTCCCACAGTTCCTCCTCCAGACCCTCTGGGTGGCAAACTGGGCTGCCCAGTTCTTTCCAAATGAGTCCTGAACTCAGCTGGCCAGCATGGAGAAACCCTGTCTTCATCAAAAATACAAAAATTAGCTGGGCATGGTGGCACATGCCTGTAATCCCAGCTACTTGGGAAGCTGAGGCAGGAGAATCGCTTGAACCCAGGAGGCGGAGGTTGCTGTGAGCTAAAATCACGCCACTGCTCTCCAACCTGGGCGACAGAGCAAGACTCTGTCTCCAAAACAAAACAAAACAAAAAACAAAACAAAACGGATCCTGAACTCTTAAAGTCACCACTTCTCAGCCTTTCCTCTGCCAGTCCGTACGTAGGCCCACCAGGCACAACTGCCTCCCCCCACCCCAAAGAACGAGTGGAAAGGAAAACACATCCTGTCCCTCACTCCTCAAGGCTGAATCCCTCGTCAGGGGCTGGGGGAAGAAGGAGGGAACCGTGAGCAACTTTTTCCACTTCTCCCCAAGTCTCGGCATCCGCTAGTGCTGGCCCCGAAGCCCCTCTCCCTAGTCTGCCTGCCCAAATCTCACTCAGCAGAGAGGCAATGCCTTATTATTTCTTAATTGTTTGAAACCTCTTGATCAGCCCCTGTCTCAGAAAAAGCAGCTTCAGCCCAGGCACGGTGGCTCACACTTGTAATCCCAGCACTTCGGGAGGATGAGGTGGGTGGATCACCCGAGGTCAGCAGTTCGAGACCAGCCTGACCTATATGGTGAAACCCCATCTCTACTAAAAATACAAAAATTTAGCCAGGCATGGTGGTGCACGCCTGTAGTCCCAGCTACTCAGGAGGCTGAGGCAGGAGAATCGCTTGAACCCAGGAGGCGGCGGTTGCAGTCAGCTGAGATAGCGCCATTGCACTCCAGCCTGGGCAACCAGAGTGAAACTCTGTCTCAAAAAAAAAAAAAAAAAAAAAAAAGAAAAGTAAAGAAAAGAAAAAAGAAAAAGGAGCCTCATGACTGCCAGGGCTTTGGCCATAAGATCATTCACGTGGCTCAGCCCTCCCTAAGGAAGGCGGGGCCGGGTTGTAAAACCAGAGGTGGCCCCTCCTCGCCCTCCCCGCCAATGAGAGGCAGAGATCAGAAGGTGCCGGCGCCAGGGACTCCCGAGATCAGAGCGAGGGGAGGAGCGGCCATCGCAGCTCTCTTGGCTGCCCGAGGGGCCCCAGGTCCAAAGGCCGGCGTGGCTTCTCTGGCCTTGACACTCTCTGTAGCCCAGCACGCAGGGAATGCAAGGAAACGCCTGGAACCGCAGAGCACCCGCTACGCCTCCTGTCTGGGCTGAGTCTCCCTCCTGGATCTCGCTCCTTCCGGGTCTTGCTCATCCCCAAGTTCCCCATCCAGGGCGTGATACAGTCAGGCTTCCCTGGTTCAAATCCTGGCCACGCCCTGCTTGGCAGCTATGTGACCCTGGGCAAGTCACTCAACCTCTCTGGGCCTCACCTCTTACAGGGGATGATAGTGTTAAAGTGGGTTAATCTCAGACGGCTGTAAGGATTAGATGAGGTAATACAGACGGCACTCAACAGGTTGAGAACAACTTCAAGGATGTTACAGGGATTATAACATCCTGGGCTTGTCAGCCTACTGGGTCAGCAGCCCATCCTGCCTACCGCCTGTGCCAAATGTTTTCCTCTTACGATTTTTTTTTTTTAATTTTAATTATTTTTTGAGACAGAGTTTCACTCTTGTTGCCCAGGCTGGAGTGTAATGGCACGATCTCGACTCACCGGAACCTCTGCCTCCTGGGTTCAAGCGATTCTCCTGCCTCAACCTCCCGAGTAGCTGGGATTACAGGCATTTCCCACCATGCCCGGCTGATTTTTTTCTATTTTTAGTAGAGACGGGGTTTCTCCATGTTGGTCAGCCTGGTCTCGAACTGTCGACCTCAGGTGATCCGCCCACTTCAGCCTCCCAAAGTGCTGGGATTACAGGCATGAGCCACAGAGCCCGATCTCACATATTAAATTTCTAAAGCATAATTCATAACAAACCCCATAAACTAGAACATTCTGAGTGATGCATCTTGCTGATATCCCTGGGCCCCTGCCTGTGGCATCTACCCGTCCCTGGAGCTGCTATCCTGAATTAAATTCTGGTCAATTCCTTAGTAGAGATTCCTTTAGTAGAGAAAGGTTTCACCACTTTCGGGCCTTTGCATGCACCAGTGCAGTGTCCTTTGCCTGGGCTGACCTCTGCCCTCTCTCCTTCCTTTGCCAAACTTCTCAGGCGTTAAGATTCAACACAGGCAATTTAGGATTTTTGGCCAGGGGAATGAGAGAATGCAGGCCGACACCCACCCCAGGTCCCAGGTCCCTGATCACGCTGGTCTAGCTTCAAATCTGCCCCCTGGCACCAAAATATTGGCCTGTTCGTGGATAGGAAATGAATGTAGGAAATTTGTGAAAAGAATGTCAAGAATGAATGAATGAATGGAGGTTCCATTAAGCAACCTCTGAGCCGGAGCTTCCAGGTTGAGTCAGGGTTAGCAGACGGGGAGGAGGGGCAGGGAGTGCTGGGAAAGGGAATGGTTGGGGCACAGGGACAGAGGTGGCTTCAGGAGAGTAAGGGGCAGCTGAGTCAGAAGAGGGCCAGCTGCAGTGGAAACTCCCTGTGGTGGGCCATCCTGCAGCAGACCTGAGTGGCTCTCAAATGGTTCGTTTGGTTTTTATTTTATTTTTTTAGAGACGGGGCCTCGCTGTGTTGTCCAGTCTGGTATTGAACTCCTGGCCTCAAATGATACTCCTGCTTTGGCCTCCCAAAGTACTGGAATGGACGGGAGCCACCATGCCAGGCCTAGGACAACTTTTTTTTTTTTTTTTTGAGACAGAGTCTTGCCCTGTTGCCCAGGCTGGGGTGCAGTGGCAGGATCTCAGGTCACTGCAACCTCTGCCTCCTGGGTTCAAGCGATTCTCCTGCCTCAACCTCCTGAGTAGCTGGGATTACAGGCATGTGGCACGATTCTGGCTAATTTTTTTATTTTTAGTAGAGATGGGGTATCACCATGTTGGCCAGGCTGGTCTCGAACTTCTGACCTCAAGTGATCCACGTGCCTCGGCCTCCCAAAGTGCTGGGATTACAGGTGTGAGCCACTGAGCTGGCAACTTTTTTTTTTTTTAATCACAATGCGTGTATTCTGAAAACAATAGTTTCTCTCCCTGGGGGTGCTTAAAGAACGAACCATTTGAGAGCCACTCAGGTCTGCTGCAGGATGGCCCACCACAGGGAGTTTCCACTGCAGCTGGCCCTCTTCTGACTCAGCTGCCCCTTACTCTCCTGAAGCCACCTCTGTCCCTGTGCCCCAACCATTCCCTTTCCCAGCACTCCCTGCCCCTCCTCCCCGTCTGCTAACCCTGACTCAACCTGGAAGCTCCGGCTCAGAGGTTGCTTAATGGAACCTCCATTCATTCATTCATTCTTGACATTCTTTTCACAAATTTCCTACATTCACTTCCTATCCACGAACAGGCCAATATTTTGGTGCCAGGGGGCAGATTTGAAGCTAGACCAGCGTGATCAGGGACCTGGGACCTGGGGTGGGTGTCGGCCTGCATTCTCTCATTCCCCTGGCCAAAAATCCTAAATTGCCTGTGTTGAATCTTAACGCCTGAGAAGTTTGGCAAAGGAAGGAGAGAGGGCAGAGGTCAGCCCAAGCAAAGGACACTGCACTGGTGCATGCAAAGGCCCGAAAGTGGTGAAACCTTTCTCTACTAAAAATACAAAAATTAGGCTGGGCGCGGTGGCTTACACCTGTAATCCTAGCACTTTGGGAGGCCGGGGCGGGCAGATCACCTGAGGTCAGGAGTTGAAGACCAGCCTGGCCAACATGGTGAAACCCCGTTTCTACTAAAATACAAAAAATTAGCCGGGCATGGTAGAGTGTGCCTGTAATCCCAGCTACTCAGGAGGCTGAGGCAGAAGAATCGCTTGAACCTGGGAGGCGGAGGTTGCAATGAGCCAAGTTCGCGTCACTGCACTCCAGCCTGGGTGACAGAGCAAGCCTCCATCTCCAAAAAAAAAAAAAATATATATATATATATATAAATTAGCTGGGTGTGGTGGCGCATGCCCGTAATCCTAGCTACTCTGGAGGCTGAGGCAAGAGAATCGTTTGAACCCAGGAGGCAGAGATTGCAGTGAGCCAAGATTGTGCCACTGCACTCCAGTGTGAGCCACAGAACGAGGCTCTGTCTCAAAAGAAAGAAAGAGAAAGAGAGAGAGAGAGAAAAGATGTCTCTAGGATTCCTATGGAAGGAGCCGGATAAGCAAAGGCACTGTGGCAGGGAACAAGCGTGGCCAGGGAATTCAAAGTAATAGAGTAGATAGGCCGGGCGTGGTGGCTCACGCCTGTAATCCCTGCACTTTGGGAGACCAAGGCGGGTGGATCACCTGAGGTCAGGAGTTCGAGACCAGCCTGGCCAACATGGTGAAACCCTGTCTCAACTAAAAATATAAAACTTAGCCAGGCATGGCGGTGGGTGCCTGTAATCCCAGCTACTTGGGAGGCTGAGGCAGGAGAATCGCTTGAACCTGGGAGGCCGAGGTTGCAGTGAGCAGAGATCGTGCCACTGCACTCCAGCCGGGGCGACAGAGCGAGACTCCGTCTCAAAATAATAACAATAATAATATTAACTGGGCCCAGTGGCATGCGCCTGTCATCCCAGCTACTCGGGAGGCTAGAACCTCAGAGCGCCCGCTTCGCCTCCCATCTGGGCTGAGTCTCCCTCCTGGATCTTGCTCCTTCCTGGCCTTGCTCATCATCCCTAAATTCCCTGTCCAGGGTGTGATAACAGTCAGGCTTCCCTGGTTCAAATCCTGGCTGTACCCTGCTTGGCAGCTGTGTGACCCTAGGCAAGTCACTCAACCTCTCTGGGCCTCATCTCTGACACAGGATGACAGTAGTCAAAGTGGGTTCATCTCAGATGGCTGTGAGGATTAGATGAGGTAATACGCCTGAACCTAGGAGGTGGAGGTTGCAGTGAGCCGAGATCGTTCCACTGCACTCCAGCCTGGGTGACAGTGCCAGATTCAGTCTCAAAAAAAAAAAAAAAAAAAAGTAGTAGAGTAGCTGGAATGCAGGTGAGGAGGCTGGGGGGGTGGGGTGGGTGAGGGCTGGGCGCTGAGGAATTCACTGGATGGCTGGGAGGAGGGGAGGAGCAGCCTGGGACAGCCAAGGCTGGAGTGGTGGGGTTCGGGGGAGATGTGGAGGCCTGAGCTGGGGCTGGGGCAACCAAGAGGAAGAACCAGGGCAGAGAGTCAGGGGACAGGGGTGGGGGTTGGGGACTGACAGGCTGGGGGCGAGCAGAGGGGGAAGTCGGGGCCAGGAGAAGCCCTGTGGATCTGAGCCAGTGATGGGGAGGGGGCATCCCTGAGATGGGCAACCCAGGAGGAGGTGCGAATTTTGGGGGGGTATGTGGCGTATCTGAGGGGGCCTGGGAGGGGGACATCCAGAAGGAAGCGGGCCCCAGGGGGATGCTCCAGCGGGCTCGCTGGGGAGAGGCAGGCTCCCAGGCCTAGGGGATTCCAGAAGTGCCTGGAAGTTTGAGGTCCTAAGGGCACCCCCCAGGGCGCTGCAGCCATTCAGGGCTGGAGGAGTCTTGCAGGGAAGGGCTATTCTCCCCCCCTCCGATGACAAAACCGAGCTTCGCAGAGAGTCAATGACTGAACCAAGGTCACCCACTGAGCGAGGTCACTCAGGGCGTTTTCTGACCAGCTGGCGGGGCCATAGCAGAGATTAAAAAGGCTCCCGGGTGCCTGGATGGGGTGGGGGTGAGGCCTTCCCAGAGGCGGGAACCCTGGAGGTGAGCTGGCTTATCTGTTTATCTCCAGAGGGAAGAATTGCAGAACTCAGAAGGCCTGGATTAGACAATGTTGAGTAGAGAATGCTGGGGCCTCCCTCAAGCAGAACTGGGCCAGCCTGGTCACCGTGCTCAGCCCAGGAGGCCCAGAGACACTAGAAGCTTGTCAAGGTCACACAGCAATCAGGATTGAACTGCTCCTGTCTCTGGAGTTCCAGGCACCCAGGAAGGCCTCTTCATGCCCCAGCTTCTGGCTGAGGAAGGGGAGGGGAGGGGAGGGCCTGAAACAGTGGAATGAAATGAAGTGACCAGGTGTGGTGGCCCATGCCTGTAATCCCAGCACTTTGGGAGGCCGAGGCAGATGGATCACCTGAGGCAAAGAGTTCAAGAACAGCCTGGCCAACATGGCAAAACCCTTTCTCTACTAAAAATACAAAAATAAAATTAGCCAGGCATGGTGGCGGGCTCCGGTAATCCCAGTTACTTGGGAAGCTGAGGCTGGAGAATCACTTGAACCCGGGAGGCGGAGGCTGCAGTGAGCTGATATTGTGCCATTGCACTCCAGCCTGGGCAACAAGAGCGAAACTCCATTTCAAAAAAAATAAAATAAAATAAGAAAGGAATGAGGCAACTGGGCTGAGAACAGGTCCTGGTTGTCCCCCTCCTCACAGCCTACAGTGGCTAGAGGGGCCCAGGCTGCCAGGAAGGTCTCACTTGGCAAGAGTGCAAGATACGAGGGGTTGGAGATTGTCTCAGCAGTTTGCTGTGTGATCTGGGGCAGGCTGCCTGCCCTCTCTGGGCCTCTGCACGCTCACCTAAAAAATGGAGCCATGGGGAGGGGTGTAAAGGAGACATCACCAAGGCTGTGAGGGGCAGGAGAAACCACAGGCTCTGGGGTGAGACAGACCGGGTTCAGATTTGCTTCTAGCTGCGTAATTGTGGTCATGTCGCGTTCCCTCCCAGCCTCAGTTTCCCCATCTGGAAAGCAGGTACTGTCAAAGTGTCTGACTCATCCCCAGGAACAGGGAGTCATGCTGAGCTCATGGAGGTGGGCAGTGCTCTGCCCTAACCACTCTTAGGAGACCTGAAGAGTCCAGAGCCCGCCGTCTCCACCCGAAGCCCCCTAGAACACAGCTTCTCCCTCTGGGTCTCAGCAGCATCCCAGTCTCTCCCATTTGACCCCCAAGCACCCCCGTTATTTCAGGGCTTGCATGTGGTGTCCTGGGTACTACAGGCCATTGTGTTTCCTGAGCAACTACTATGCACCAAGCTGCCCACTCTCTTCCACTCCTCTATCAGGGAGACACAGGGCTTGTGGGCCCCTTTGACAGACAGAAAAACTGAGGCCCGGAGAGGGAAAGGGACACCCCAGGCTTCCCCGCTGGTGACTCAGCACTGTCGGGTTCTCACTCCCTTCTCAGGAGGGACCTATATACCACACTGGATGCCCCAGCCCAGCCCAGCCCCTCCAGCTAAGTCTGGGCCAGGCCTGCGGCTGCGGGAGGCTGGAGGCCACCATTTCCACAGCCCCCGGCTCCCCCAAACAGCCACCTCCTCCCTGGGATCTCCTGGCTCCTGCCCAGGTCTGGGCCTCACCTGATTTCCGAGATGTCATCTTCATAGGTGTCCCACAAGCCTGGGATCTGGGGCTCGGCGGGCCCGTCCATGGCAGGTGGGCGAGGGTGGGGAGGGGAGGACGAGCAGGGAGCAGGCGGCACAGAGGCCAGGTGTGCGCAGCGACAGCGTCTGCCACCTGGGGAGCCCGCCAGGTGCCTACTCCGTGCCCGGCCCAAGGGGAGGGGCAGCACCCAGCCGGTTCTCCCAGCTGCTACCCACGCCTCCAACAGCGGGGAGAGGCCGGAGGGAGCCACCCTGCTCTGAGGGCGGGGAGGAGCAGTGATGGGCACGTCCTGGCGTCTGGTGCTCAGCTGGGGGCAGAGTCCAGGGGGTCAGTGCCAAGCCCACGGGCTTGTGCCAAGCCTTCCGGGCTGGCAGTTCTGGGCCTGTGGGCACCCACCTGGAGCCCACGTTGCTCATTTGGGAAATGGCGCTGATCTTGCCCATCTCAGCGAGTTCATTCATTCACTCACTCATTCATTCCTTTATTCATTTGAGAAATATTTACTGAGCATCTCCTGTCTGCCAGGCGCTGTTCCAAGCACTAGGCCACCGCTGGGGACAGGGCAGACAGAAACTCGCCCTCATGGGCTGACGCTTAAGGGGCACCCTGGAAACAGACACAGGGACGGAGGCACAGCCAGGACCACAGCAGCACAGACAGGGCGGGAGCCAGGGAGAGAGGGAGAGGGCGGAGGGCATGGGGGACAGAGACCAAGAGGGGACTGAGATGCACGGGGGCCAGAGACCTTGAGAGACGCAACAGAGATACACAGAGGGCGGAGACAGAGACACACAGAGACCCAGAGGAGACAGAGACACACAGGGGTCAGAGACCCTGAGAGCCCCAACAGCGATATACAGAGGGCAGAGACAGAGATACATAGAAAGGTCAGGGACAGGGAGAGACACAGATATGAGAGACAACTGCCAGATATGGTTGAGCGTGAGAGTTTGAAGGTCACAGCCCTGGTTCAAATCCCAGCTCCAGTGCCTCCCAGCTGTGGGGCCTGGAACCAGGCTCATAGGCTCATCTTGCCTTAGTTTCCCCATCTGTGAATGGCACCCATCGGGCTGTTGTGAGGACTGAGGGAGACACTCTGAGCTGCTGGTGGGGGATCTGGTACACAGTGGGCTCAGCATAGACGGTGTTCTCTTCTCTGCTGCCCCCACCTGGCCCTCCCCAGCTGTTGGTCCCTGACCCCTCAGAGTCCTGGAGTCTGGCCATGAAGCCAGTCTCCCCACCAGTGGTGGCAGGTGTCTGTAATCCCAGCTACTTGGGAGGCTGAGACACGAGAATCGCTTGAACCTGGGAGGTGGAGGTTGCAGTGAGCTGAGATCACGTCACTGCAGTGCAGCCTGGGCAACAGAGAGAGACTCCGTCTCAAAAAAAAAAAAAAAAAAAAAATGCCAAAAGAATGCCTGTGCAATGGCTCACGCCTGTAATCCCAGCATTTTGGGAGGCCGAAGCGGGTGGATTGCTTGAGGTCAGGAGTTCGAGACCAGCCTGGCCAACATAGTGAAACCCCATCTCTACTAAAAATACAAAAAATTAGCTGGGCATGGTGGCAGGTGCCTGTAATCCCAGCTATTCGGTCGGGAGGCTGAGGCAGAAGAATCACTTGAACCCTGGAGGCAGAGTTTGCAGTGAGCCAAGATCGCGCCGTTGCACTCCAGCCTGGGCAACAAGAGTGAAACTCCATCTCAAAAAGAAAAAAAAAAAAAGCCAAAACAAATAAAATTGTATATACTGACCAATTATTGTTGCATAGGTGAGGGGGATGGAAGACATCAGACTCACCTAACAGATGCAGAAAGGGGGCCCAGAGAGGTAATGTTGCTTCTCCCAGGGCACACAGCACTGCCCGCCTTCACTCTGAAGGTGAGCAGAAGAGGAGGGTTCTGGGGTATCCCATCTCTCAGTTCACCACCCCAAGACCCATCTCCAGGAGGCTGAGCTGTGGGAGTGCCCGCCCCTGCCCCCAGCCACTGCCGAGTCCACATCCTCAGCATTCTGCCTTAGTACTTTCAGTGTTAAGCCTTGATATTCCCTGCTGCGAAAAGGGCTCTCTTGCAGGGCGGGTGGAAGGGTGAGAGGGCCAGGCATCCCCCTCTGAGGCTGAGTGAACCCCTCTAATGTCGGAGGTGTGGGACTGAACCATGACACCCCACCTGGCCTCCGGCTGGGCTGTCTTCACCTTTGTTTTCTATTCGATGACCCTTTGTCCCTGGCTCTGTGTGCTGCTGGGGCAGGGAGGTAGGGAGAGTCTGGGGAAGGGAATGCCCAGGTCCTTAGGGATCCTGAGAGGGAAACTCACAGGCAGGTGGGGAGGCAGCCCTGGGGCACAGGAAGGTCAGGGAAGGGAGCAGTAGGGCCTGAGGTTGTGCCTGAGTGGGCAATGGAAAGAAATTGGCCAAACTAGGAGGCCTAAGACCCACGGAAGGCTCCTACTGCAGGGCCTTTGTCCTTGCTATTCCCGCATGTTCCCGATAGCTGGGAGCTTCGTGGGCTCCCATCGTCCGAGTCTGCCCAGTGTCACCTCCCCCAGGCTCGTCCACCAACTTCTCCATTCCTCTTTCCTGTTTTACTTTTTCCCATAGCTCTCATCACCATCTGACCTCCTAAATGTTTTGCTTCTTTGTCTTGTTTACCATTTATCTCCCCACGAGACTGTCAACCCCATGAAAGAAGGGCTTGTTTTATGTCAAATCTGCGGTTGTTTCCCAAGGGAAGAGCCTGGAATGTAGTAAATGCTCAATAAGTGCCTGTTGATGGAATGAATGAATTGTCCCAGGAAGACGTGATGGAACGAGTGAAGGTCATGGTGGTGCAAGGAGAAGTCCGTTGAATCTCTGTGGAGAATCAGGAGGGAGCTGAGGAGATGCAAAAGCCTGATTCTGGAAGGCGAGGGGTCCAGACTCCTACAGAGGTGGCAAGGAGGAGCCAGAAGACACCAGAGTGACATTTTAGCCAATTATGGGAGTGCAGGGATACTAGTGGAGACCATCAACCCCCAGGAATGAACCTGAGGGGCTTGGACATCTGGGAGACAAGGACAAGACTAACAGGATGAAGGAGTGGGCTGGGCTTGGTGGCTCATGCTTGTAATCCCAGCACTTTGGGAGGCCCTGGCGGGTAGATCACGAGGTCAGGAGTTCAAGACCAGCCTGGCCAACATGGTAAAATCCCGTCTCTACTAAAAATACAAAAATTAGCTGGGAGTGGTGGTGCGTACCTATAATCCCAGCTCCTCAGGAGGCTGAGGCAGAAAATTGCTTGAACCCAGGAAGTGGAGATTGCAGTGAGCCGAGATTGTGCCACTGCGTTCCAGCCTGGGCGACAGAGCAAGACTCGGTCTCAATTAAAAAAAAAAAAAAAGGATGAAGCATTTGGGAAAATGCAAGTGGAAAACCCAGAGCCACTTGGTCATGGGTAGTGAGAGGAGCAAGGATTACACACCCATTCATCCCTCCAGCTGTTCATCCCTCTATCTATGCATCTACCTGTCCCTCTATTCATCCATCACCCATCCACCCAACCATCCACTCAACCATTCATCCAGCCACCCAACCACTTATCCAATCATCCATTCAACATCCATCTATCTACCCATCCAACCATCCATCCCTCCATCCATTCATCAGCCATCAAACCATCCACCTCTTCATCCATTCATCATCCATCATCCATTCATCCATTCAACCATCTACTCAACCATCCATCTATCCAGCCATCCATCACCCATCCATCCATTTTCCATCCATTCATCTAGCCACCCAACCATCCAACCATCCATCTATCCATCCATCTTCCATTCCTTCAGCCATTTATTTATCCATCACCCAACCATTCCTTCATCCATCCATCCATCCATCCATCCTGCCATCCATTCATCACTGTCTATCCATTCATCCATCCAAGCATCTACTCAACCATCCTTCTATCCATCCATCCATCCCTCTATTCATCCACTCAGCCAGGTATCCATTCAACCAGCCATCTATGCATCCATCTTTCTATGCATCCTCCATCCATTCATCCATCCATCCAACCATCTACCCATCCATTCGACCATCCATCCATCCATCCATCCATGCATTCACTCATCCATTCATCCAGGCATCCAATAGTCTGTTTCTCCAACTAATATCTGCGGAGACCTCCCCTGTGTCTGTCTCTGGTATTGTGTCCACAAACAAGACATGTAAGTAAATGGCTTAGACCTGTGCTGTCCATCCCAGAAGCCACTGGCTGTAGGTGGCTATTTAGCACTGGAAATGTGGCAATGTGACAGAAACAGTGAAAATTTTCCATTTTATTTCATTTTAATTAATTTAAATTTAACTTTAAAAACAGAAACAGCATAAAATACTTTCTCCTTAAACATGACATTAATGCTTTGGTAAGTCTCCATTTTAATGTACCTTTTAGAAATTGAACATCAAAATGGAGATACAAAGCATATAAAAAATGTCTTTTTTTTTTTTTTTTGAGATGGAGTCTCACTCTATCTCCCAGCCTGGAGTGCAGTGGCGCAATCTCGGCTCACTGCAAGCTCCGCCTCCTAGGTTCACGCCATTCTCCTGCCTCAGCTTCCAGAGTAGCTGGGATTACAGGTGCCCGCCACTACACCCGGCTGATTTTTTGTATTTTTAGTAGAGACGGGGTTTCACCATGTTAGCCAGGATGGTCTCGACCTCCTGACCTCGTGATCCGCCCGCCTCAGCCTCCCAAAGTGCTGGGATTACAGGCGTGAGCCACCGCACCTGGCCCTTCCAGTCTTAAAGCTGGAGAAAACTACAATTAATTTTACCTGTTTCTTTTTTGTTTGTTTTTGAGACAGAGTCTCACTCTGTAACAATCTGTGCTATCTTGGCTTACTGCAACCTCTGCCTTCCAGGTTCAAGCGATTCTCCTGCCTCAGCCTCCCGAGTAACTGGGGTTACAGGGGCACACCACCATGCCCAGCTAATTATTTTGTATTTTCAGTAAAGACGGGGTTTCGCCACGTTGGTCAGGCTGGCCTTGAACTCCTGACCTCAAATGATCTGCTCACCTCAGCCTCCCAAAGTGCTGGGATTACAGGCGTGAGCCACCGTGCCTGGCCACCTATTTCTTTTTGCTTTTTTTTTAAAAATGTGGCAACTTGTGGTGTGTGGCTTGGAGGCTATTTGTATTGACTGCTGGCTTGGGCTAAGTTCCATGTGCTTGGTACCCTGGCTGTAGAGACCAGGACCTTCTTGGGAGGCCAGGAATGACTTCCCAGGAAAAGGGTGCCCCAGTAGGCGAAACCAAGGACAGAGCAACTCACCAGATGGGTAAGTGGGACTTGAGTGGTAGAAAAGGCATCTTGGTAGAGGGCCTGGCAGGGACAAAGGCCTAGAGGCTGGTAAGACTTTGGGAGATGTTTCCTCTAGGCCAAAGAGGGGGCCTCTGGGGGCCAGGCTCAGTGCCTCACCTCTGTAATCCCAGCACTTTGGGAGGCTGAGGCAGGAGGATCGCAGAAGCTCAGGAGTTTGATATCAGCCTGGGCTACAAGGCCTCATCTCTACAAAAAATTTAAAAATTATCTGGGCATGGTGTTATGCACCTGTGGTCTCAGCTACTCGGGAGGCTGAGGTGGGAGGATCACTTGAGCCCAGGAGGTTGAGGCTGCAGTGAGCTATGATTGCACCACTGTGCTCCAGCCTGGGTGACAAAAAGAAAACAGGCCAGATGCGGTGGCTCATGCCTGTAATCCCAGCACTTTGGACGGCCAAGGCGGGCAGATCACCTGAGGTCGGGAGTTCGAGACCATCCTGACCAACATGGAGAAACCCTGTCTCTACTGAAAATACAAAATTAGCCGGGCATGGTGGCACATGCCTGTAATCCCAGCTACTCGGGAGGCTGAGGCAGGAGAATTGCTTGAACCTGGGAAGCGGCGGTTGCGGTGAGCCGAGATCGTGCCATTGCACTCCAGCCTGGGCAACAGGAGCGAAACTTCATCTCAAAAAACAAAACAAAAGCCCCCAAAACACAGAGTAGCATTGGGGATAGGGAGGTAGTCCTGGGTTCCTGGGTAGGGGTTGACTGTGAGGGCGTCCAGGGACACTCACACCCATCCCTGGGGGCTTAAGGGTGGCAGGTGGGGATGGGCTGGGCCAGTCAGGACATGCCCTCCACCCCCATAAACCCAAAGCACAATGGACACGTCACCTGTGTGCCACCGACCACAAGGAGACTGTCTCCTGTTCTACACCTTGGGCTGATTGCGAAGGGGGCATTGGAAGTGGCCTTGCCAATGGGCTGAGGGTGGAGAGCAGGGGACTCCCACCCTGGAGCAATTCCTTGGCCTCTCTTGGGGGGACCCATCTGTCCCCCAAGCACTGGGATGTGCCATTTTGCTCTTGAAGCTCAGACATGGGCAAAGGGAGGTCACTGGGTCATGAGGTCAGGTTTCCACAGAATCGAGGCCATTGTCACCTCCAGAGCCCGACCTTTCCATTAAAAGCGAGTCATTGCCGGGAGTTCTGGGAGCCCGAGGACAGCCAGCCCTGGCTGCTTAGAGGCTGGGTTCCCGAGGGAGCAGGGGCTGGAGGCGGGGTGTCCAAATCCCAAGTCAGGAAGGATCCAAGGAGGAACCCGAATGGGGCGGGGAGGGGGCACAGTCCAGAGCTGGGGGCCCAGACTCCTGGGTTTGATGGAGGAGGGGCCTGGGCCAGACCCCAGTGACCCAGACAGACAAAAATGGGACACTTAGACACGCAGACCTGGGGAAGGGGATTGGGGGGAGGTTACGGGTGGTAGAGGACACCCCTGTCCCCAAGCCCACGCAATGGCCCCTTGAGGCTCAGGCAACCTCAGATGGGTGGGGCGAGAGATGGCGGCTGACACCTCAAAGCCACTCTGGTTCCCCCCAGCCGTCCCCTCTAATCAGTGGGTCCATCTTGGGGTGCAGCGAAACCTCCTTGTCTGCTCCCCACCCCACCCTGATTACTCCATCCCCACGATGTGCAGGCACAGGCCCCCAGGGCCGATACCACCGCCCGCCCCACCCCACACACTCACACTCACACGCATGCCCCGCCTGTCCTGTGCTGGGATGGGGTTGGGCTGGAGGCCACGTGGGGGTGGGCCCCACACCACGCCTAGGCTCCTCTCTTGGGAGGGGGTGGCTGAGACTGCTGGCTCCTGGTCCCCAAGGTGACAGAGACTGCGGAGGGATGCTGGGGGAGTGGGGTGGGGGGACTGAAGGCCAGAACCTGGGTCCTTACTGGCTGCATGGTCACAAAAGGAGAACAGGGTGGGGAGAGAGGCAGGTGCACACAGAGCAGGGGGCCCAACAGGCCACGGCTGTAGTGACAATGTGTCAGGGAACCAGAGCTGGAGGCTGGACTCCTGGGTCTGAGGGAAGAGAGGCTGGGGGTCTGTACTCCTGGGTCTGAGGGAGGAGAGGCTGGGGGTCTGTACTCCTGGGTCTGAGGGAGGAGAGGCTGAGGGCCTGGACTCCTGGGTCTGAGGGAGGAGGGGCTGAGGATCTGGACTCCTGGGTCTGAGGGAGGAGGGGCTGGGGCTGGGGGTCAGGGAAGTTGGGTTTCTGGTTTCCTGGGCTGGGACAAACTGAGCCAAGCGAGGGGTGTGGGGTGGGAGTGCTGTGTTGGGGGGTCTGGGGTCTATAGGGGTGCACCAGTGAGCACAGTAGCCACTCCTCCCCTGCGTCTTTTGGGCCTGGGGTGCTCCCAGCACCATTCTCACCTGTCCCCGGCGCTCTCCTCTGCCAAACGCCAGGACCAGCCAAACCAGCTGTGCCAGTTGGGCATCCCCATGCACCACCCCCCATACCCCCCTTCCCTGCAGTGGCTTCAGGGAGGCCTGGGCCCAGCCCGAGGGTGGTGCACGGGTGGGCAGGAGGCCGGATTACAGGAGAACAGGACGCCCCAATCGCTGCTTCATCTTTCCGCCTCCCACCCTCATCTTGCTCATCCCTGTTCCGTTCCTCCTCCTCCTGCCTCGGGCCAGGGCACTGTTCCCACTTCCTCCAGGGGCCTGGCTTCCTCCTTGGCCCTCAGTCCCCGAAAACATGCTCCATGACACATGCATCCAGCACTTCCTGCCGCTGGGCCCCATCCATTCACGTTCATTCATTCCCCAGCACCTGTTGCATGCCAGGCACTGTTCCAGGCACTGGAGACACAGTGGCAAAAAAAAAAAAAAGTGAGAATGGACTCATGGTGGGCAGAACATTGCCCCCCCAAGAGATGTTCAGGTCCTAATCCTGGAAAGTTCGAACATGTGACCTCCCACCACAAAAGAGACTGTAGATGTAATGGAGTGAGGGTTTTTTTTTTTTTTTCTTTGAGACAGTATTGCTGTCGCCCAGGCTGGAGTGCAGTGGTGTGATCTTGGCTCACTGCAACCTCTGCCTCCTGGGTTCAAGCAAATCTCTTGCCTCGGGGGCGGGGCTCGTGTAATCAGCACTTGGGAGGGGGGGGGGATCACGAGGTGGAGGGACAGGTGAACCGTCTCTAAGAAAAAAAATTAGCGGGCGTGGGGGGGGCCTGTAGTCCAGCTACTCGGAGGGTGGGCAGGAGATGGGTGACGGGGGCGGGCTTGCAGTGAGCGAGATGCGCCATGCCTCAGCTGGCGACAGAGCGAGACTCCGTCTCAAAAAAAAAAAAAAAAAAAAAAATCTCTGCCTCAGCCTCCTGAATAGCTGGGATTACAGGCATGTGCCCCCATGCCCAGCCAGTTTTTTATTTTATTTTATTATTATTATTATATTTTGAGTTTCACTCTTGTTGCGCAGGCTGGAGTGCAATGGCGCTATCTCAGCTCACTGCAACCTCTGCCTCCTGGGTTCAAGCAATTTTCCTGCCTCAGCCTCCCGAGTAGCTGGGATTACAGGCAGGCATGCGCCACCACACCCAGCTAATTTTTTATTTTATTATTGTCATTATTATTGAGACTGAGTTTCACTCGTTGCCCAGGCTGGAGTGCAATGGCACCATCTCGGCTCACTGCAACCTCCACTTCCCGGGTTCAAGCGATTCTCCTGCTCAGCCTCCCGAGTAGCTGGGATTACAGGGATGCATCACCACACCCAGCTAATTTTGTATTTTTAGCAGGGACGGGGTTTCTCCATGTTGGTCAGGCTGCTCTCGAACTCCCGACCTCAGGTGATCCGCCTGCCTCAGCCTACCAAAATGTTGGGATTACAGTCGTGAGCCACCACGTCCGGCTTAATTTTGTATTTTTTTAGTAGAGACAGGGTTTGTCCATGTTGTCCAGGCTAGTCTTGAACTCCCAACCTTAGGTGATCCACCCGCCTCCGCCTTCCAAAGTGATGGGATTACAGGCGTGAGCCATTGCGCCCAGCCTTAATTTTTTATGTTTTATTTTTGTAGATGTGAGGTCTGGCTATGTTACCTATGCTGGTCTCAAACTCCTGGGCTCAAGCAATCCTCCTGCCTCAGCCTTCTGAATAACTGGGACTTCAGGCGCTCACCACCATGCCTGGCTAAAAACTAAGGGATGCTTTAGGTGGGCAGTCAAGGTGGGCCTCTCAGAGGAGGTGGCCTGACGGAGGTGAGGCAGCAAGCTGGGTACATATCTGGGGCAAGAGGATTGCAGTCATTGAGAATAGCCAGTGCAAAGGCCCTGTGGTGGAAAGGTGCCTGGCGTGATAGAGGAATGTAAAGGAGGCCAGTGTGGCCGGAGCAGGGAACATGGGGGAGGAGCTGGTGGCCCACACACCTAGTGTCAGTTAGAAAATGACCTTTAAAATATTGACCAGGCACGGTGGGTCACGCCTGTAATCCCAGCACTTTGGGAGGCTGAGGCAGGTGGATTGCCTGAGGTTAGGAGTTCGAGACTAGCCTGGCCAACATAGTGAAACCCTGTCTCTACTAAAAATACAAAAAATTAGCTGGGCGTGGTGGCAGGTGCCTGTAATCCCAGCTACTTGGGAGGCTGAGGCAGGAGAATTGCTTGAACTCGGGAGGCAGAGGTTGCAGTGAGCCGACATCGCACCATTGCACTCCAGCCTGGACAACAAGAGCGAAACTCTGTCTCCAAAAAAAAAAAAAAAAAATCAGCTGGGCACGGTGGCTCACGCCTTTAATCCCAGCACTTTGGGAGGCTGAGGCGGGCAGATCACGAGATCAGGAGATCAGGAGACCATCCTGGCTAACACAGTGAAACCCTGTCTCTACTAAAAATAAAAAAAATTAGCTGGATAAGGTGGCGGGCGCCTGTAGTCCCAGCTACTTGGGAGGCTGAGGCAGGAAAATGGTGTGAATCTGGGAGGAGGATCTTGCAGTGAGCCGAGATGGCGCCACTGCACTCAAGCCTGGGTGACAGAGCAAGACTCTGTCTCAAAAACAAACAAACAAACAAAAAATATATATATATTAGTAGCCCAGGTGTGGTGGCTAACGCCTGTAATCCCAGCACTTGAGCTCAGGAGTTCAAGACCAGCCTGGACAACATAGTGAGACCTCGTCTGTGTATATATGCGTGTGTGTGTGTGTGTGTGTGTGTGTGTGTGTGTGTGTGTGTGTGTATGTAGTCACAGAGTCTTTTGTTTTCTTTTTTCTTTTTTCTTTTTTTTTTTTGAGACAGAGTCTCGCTCTGTCACCTAGGTTGGAGTGGAGTGTTTCCATCTCGGCTCACTGCAACCTCTGCCTCCCGGGTTCAAGCGATTCTCCTGCCTCAGCCTCCCGAGTACCTGGGATAACAGGCACTCACCACCACGCCAGGCTAGTTTTGTATTTTTAGTGGAGACGGGGTTTCACCATGTTGGTCAGGCTGGTCTGGAACTCCTGGCCTCAAGTGATCTGTCCACCTTGGCCTCCCAAAGTTCTGGGATTACAAGCATGAGCCACCGCGCCCGGCCTGTCACAGAGTCTTAATAATGGTATGCGGCTGCCTTGCAGGGAGCGCTTTCCAGGTAAACGTGTACATTTAGGGCCGTGGAGAAGAATAAGGCCAATCAAGAGACAGTAGGCACCGGTGGGGAAGGGGTTAAGCTGAATTTCCACTTTAAACCGAGATAATGACATTGGAACAAGCCTTTGAAGGAGGTGAGGAAAGGAAAGAGTGTTCCGGACAGAGGAGACAGCACAGGTAAGGGTCTGGAGGTGGGACTGTGCCTCTCAGCTGGCTGAATGGCAGGACCGCGAGAGCTGAGTCCCAGCTGGGTTTTCCTCTGTGCCTGGGGACTGATCCCTCACGCTGCCTCCTCCCATGCAAACTCTCTCCCAGCTGCAGGATCGACAGGCCTCGCCAATGCATAGATAGGCACATTACACAAGCAGGGACAGCTCTGTCACTCCAAGATACACAGTCAGTTATTTTTGTTAATTTTTTGGGATGGAGTCTCGCTCTTTCATCCAGGCTGGAGTGCAGTGGTGCGATCTCGGCTCACGGCAACCTCTGCCTCCCGGGTTCAAGCGATTCTCGTGCCTCAGCCTCTCGAGTAGCTGGGATTACAGGCGCCCGCCATCATGCCCGGCTAATTTTTGTATTAGTATTAGTAGAGAGGGGGTTTCACCATATTGCCCAGGTTGGTCCTGAAGTCCTGACCTCAAGTGATCCACCTGCCTCTGCCTCCTAAAGTGCTGGGATTTGCAGGTGCCCAGCCATCAGTTTTATTATATTTGTCAAACACTTGTGTAGCACATACTCAGTGCCTGGCACAGTGCCAAGAGATCTGCACAGCTACGCGTTTCAGCCTCATGATGATCCTATGAGTAGGCACTATTATTATCTCCGTCTTTCCAATGAGAAAACCAACATACAGGGCACTGACGTCACTTGTCCAAGTCGAAGCTGGCGGAAGGCGGTGCTAGAACCCAGGGGCCTGGGCTTCTGCTGGAGGCATGAACTGGACTCAAGGATAAAACATTTTGCACCTTTTCTGGCTCATAATAAATGCTTAATAAGCAGTAGCTCTGGGCCACTAGTCCCCATGAAGGACTGCGCATAAGAATTTCCTGGGCAGTTTTTTTTTTTTTTTTTTGAGACAAAGTCTCTTCCTGTCGCCCAGGCTGGAGTGCAATGGCGCAATCTCAGCTCACTGCAACCTCTGCCTCCCGGGTTCAAGCAATTCTCCTTCCTCAGCCTCCTGAGTAGCTGGGATTACAGGCGCCCACCACCATGCCCGGCTAATTTTTGTATTTTTAGTAGGGACAGGGTTTCACCATGTTGGCCAGGCTGGTCTCTAACTCCTGACCTCAGGTGATCCACCTGCCTCGGCCTCCCAAAGTGCTGAGATTACAGACGTGAGCCACCACACCCGGCTCCTGGGCAGTTTTTACTTTCATTTATTTTATTTATTTTATTTTTATTTTATTTTTTTTTGAGATGGAGTCTCACTCTGTCGCCCAGGCTGGAGTGTAGTGGTGTGATCTCGGCTCACTGCAACCTCTGCTTCCCAGGTTCAAGGGATTCTCCTGCCTCAGCCTCCCGAGTAGCTGGGACTACAGGCATAGGCCACCAAACCTGGATATTTTTTGTATTTTTTAGTAGAGTTGGGATTTCACCACATTGGCTAGGCTGGTCTTGAACTCCTGACCTCGCGATCTGACCGCCTTGGCATCCCAAAGTGCTGGGATTACAGGCATGAGCCACCACAACCAGCCCTGTGCAGTTTTTAAAAGCCAGTCTGCAGGCTAAGGAAGTTGGAAGCTCTGTCTGTCTCCCCCATTGGTTTCGGGTGTCAGGAGGAGGGGCTTTGTCCACTCCCCTCAGCACTATAGACCCATAGCTCTCTCAACAAACTAGGAAGAATTCACATCATACATGTTGAGCCCAAACTTAATAAAGCCTCATTTAGGGCAGGCACGGTGGCTCACGCCTGCAATCCCAGCACTTTGGGAGGCCAAGGTAGGAGGATCACCTGAGGTCAGAAGTTCGAGACCAGCCTGGCCAACATGGTGAAACCCCGTCTCCACCAAAAATACAAAAATTAGCCGGATGCGGTGGTAGTCACCTGTAATCCCAGCTACTTGGGAGCCTGAGGCAGGAGAATTGCTTGAACCCGGGAGGTAGAGGTTGCAGTGAGCCGAGAATGCACCACTGCACTCAGGCCTGGGCGACAGAGCAAAACTCTTGTCTTAAAAAATAAATAAATAAATATTACAATAGCAAAGACTTGGAACCAACCCAAATGCCCATCAGTGATAGACTGGATAAAAAAAATATGGCACATATACGTTGTGGAATACTATACAGTCATAAAAAAGAATGAGTTCATGTCCTTTGAAGGGAAATGGATGAAGCTGGGAGCCATCATTCTTAGCAAACTAAACAGAAACAGAAAACCAAACAACGCATGTTCTCACTCATAAGTGGGAGTCGAACAATGAGAACACATGGACACAGGGAGGGGAACATCACACACTGGGGCCTGTCGGTGGCGGGTCGGGGGCAAGGGGAGGGAGAGCATTAGGACAAATACCTAATGCATGCAGAACTTAAAACCTAAATGATGGGTTGATAGATACAGCAAACCACCATGAAACGTGTATACCTATGTAACAAACCTGCGTGTTCTGCACATGTATCCCAGAACTTCAAGTAAAATAAAAATAAATAAATAAATAAGAAAAATAACACAAGCTCAAAATAGAAAACCTGAAAATTGCAAAACAAGGGAGAAGGAGGGACATGCAGTCTGTCTGGAGGCCACGGGACAGGTCAGTTGACATTTAGATATGGGCCCCCTTCGTTCCTGAATTTCCACATCTCCAAATCACATCAACTCAGTAATGTTCACTGCAGTGTTGTTTATGTTTGTCATGGGAAAGAAGCTGGAAACAACCTAGACGCCGTGCATAAGGGAAAAATTAAATAAACCAAGACACAGTCATTCTCGGACATGCAATGCAGCCAATTAAAGTGATCAAACCGAGGCCAGGTGCGGTGGTTCCCACCTGAAATCCTGGCACTTTGGGAGGCCAAGGTGGGAGGATCGCTTGAGGCCAGAAGTGGGAGACCAGCCTGGACAACATAGTGAGACCTCAAAATAAAAAAAAATTAGCCAGGCATGGTGGCATGCATCTGTAGTCCCAGCTACTTGGAGACTGAGGTGGGAGGATGGCTTAAGCCCAGGAGGTCAAGGTTGCAGTGACCCATGATCACACCACCGTATTCCAGCCTGGGCAACAGAACAAGACCCTGTCTCTACAAAATAAATGAATAAATAGGACCATGCACGGTGGCTCAGGCCTGTAATCCTAGAACTTTGTGATGTCAAGGTGGGAGGGTCACCTGAGGCCAGGAGTGGGAGACCAGCCTGGACAACATAGTGAGACCTCATCGCTACAAAATCAAAAAAATAGCCGGGCATAGTGGCATACATCTGTAGTCCCAGCTACTTGGAGGCTAAGGTGGGCGGATCACTTGAGGCCGGGAGTTTGAGATCAACCAGGCTGAACAACACGGCAAAACCCCATCTCTACTAAAAATACATAAGTTAGTAGGGCGTGGTGGCCGGTGACTGTGGTCCCAGCTACTGGGGGGGCTGAGGCATGAAAATCACTTGAACCTGGAGGCAGAGATTGCAGTGAGCTAAGATCATCCCATTACACTCCAGCTTGAGCGAGACTCTGTCTCCCTACCCCAAAATAAATAAATAAATAAATAAATAAAAATTAAAAAAATAAAAATAAATAAATACGTGGGGAAAATATACAGAAAAAAACTCCGTGAGGAGACACATCCCACAGATAAGAGTATGTCCCCCAGCAAGGAGTCACATTTCTCCTGCCAGTGATAGCATTCCGATACATCTATTTCCAGTATTTCCAGGTTTTATCTTTGTAAAATTGTGTGGTTAGCATCCTGTTGTTGTCCTACCAATTTCACATGTATATATGAAAACTTACATTTACACTACGTTGATATATATAAATAAAATCCCCTCTCTATATATATAGCGTGAGAGAGAGGAGGTGCTACTGCGTACCAGTTCCGTGGGTTTCTGCATCCGTGGATTCAACCAAGAGTGAATCAAAAATATTCGGGAAAAAAATTGTGTCTGTACTGAATGTGTATAGACTTTTTTTTCCTTGTCATTATTCCCTATGCAATACAGTATAACAACCATTTACTTAGTATTTGCACTGTGTTAGGCATTCCAAGTAATGTGGAGATGATTTAAAATATACAGGAGGAGGCTGGGCACGGTGGCTCACGCCTGTAATCCCAGCACTTTGGGAGGCCAAGGTGGGTGAATCACTTGAGGTCAGGAGTTCAAGACCAGCCTGGCCAACATGGTGGAACCCTGTCTCTACTAAAAATACAAAAATTAGGCCAGGCATGGTGGCTCACACCTGTAATCCCAGCACTTTGGGAGGCCGAGGCAGGCGGATCACAAGGTCAGGAGATCAAGACCATCCTGGCTAACACCGTGAAATCCCGCCCCTATTAAAAATACAAAAAAGTTAGCCAGGCATGGTGGCACGCGCCTGTAGTCCCAGCTACTCCAGAGGCTGAGACAGGAGAATCACTCGAACCCGGGAGGCGGAGTTTGCAGTGAACCAAGATTGCGCCACTGTACTCTAGCCTGGACGACAGAGTGAGACTCCATCTCAAAAAAAAAAAAAAAAAAATAGCCGGACGTGGTGGCATGTGCCTGTAATCCCAGATACTTGGGAGGCTGAGCTAGGAGAGTTGCTTGAACCCAGGAGGTGGAGGTTGCAGTGAGCGGAGGCTGTGCCATTGCACTCCAGCCTGGGCAACAAGAGCGAAAGTCCGTCTCAAAATAAATAAATAAAATAAAATAAAATAAAAATACAAAAATTAGCCAGGCATGGTGGCACGTGCCTGTAATCCCAACTACTCAGGAGGCTGAGGCAGGAGAATCTCTTGAACCCGGGAGGCGGAGGTTGCAGTGAGCCGAGATCGCGCCATTGCACTCCAGCTTGGGTGACAGAGACTCTGTCTCAAAAAAATAAATAAATAAATAGGGGGAATATGTGCAGGTTCTATGCAAACACTATGCCGTTTTATATCAGGTACTTGAGTATCCTCAGGTTTTGGTGTCTGTAGGGCGGGTGGGGTCCTGGAACCAAATCCCCCATGGATTCCAATGGATGACCATATATCATTTTATATCTTGTTGTATTACACATATATATATATTTTTTTGAGATGGAGTCTCACTCTGTCAACCAGGCTGGAGTGCAGTGGCAAAATCTCGGCTCATTGTAACCTCTGCCTCCGGGGTTCAAGCGATTCTCCTGCCTCAGCCCCACTAGCAGCTGTGATTATAGGTGCCCACCACCACACCCGGCTAATTTATGTATTTTTAGTAGAGACGGGGTTTCACCATGTTGGCCATGCTGGTCTCGAACTCTTGACCTCAGGTGATCCACCCGCCTTGGCCTCCCAAAGTGCTGGGATTACAGATGTGAGCCACCATGTCTGGCCCTGCGTATTTCTACCTAATATACCATAAAACTTTTTTTTTCCATTTTAATTAAAATAATTACATGATATTTCACAATATTGCTGTTCTGTAGTTTACAAAGCCTTCCTCTAGACCTTATTGTTAGAAATATATAAAGTTTATTATACAAATATTAAAGCGATTTCTATTATTTTTACTGCTACAAATAATGCTATAGAGAAAATCTTCGTGCATAAACTTTTGTGCACATCTTATATTATTTCCTTAGAACAGAGTCCCAGAAATGGAATTACTCAGTAAGAGTACCAAGTTGGCATCTAGAAAAGTTAAAATAATCTCCACTCATTCACACTCACGGCATCCTCGCTGGCACTGAATTTAAGCCTTTTAGAGAGCTTTGCTAATTTAGTAAGTGAAGAGTTGGCTCTCATTTTCATTTATGTATTCACTCATTGAGTCCACAAATAGTTTCTTGAGCACCTGCTGTATGGTAGCCTGTGTTGTAGGTACTGGGAGACAGCAGTGAGCAAGACTGACACAGAAGCTCTGCCCTCAAGGACCTCATTTTCTTTTCTTTTTGAGACAGAGTTTCACTCTTGTTGCCCAGGCTGGAGTGCAATGGCATGATCTCGGCTCACCACAAGCTTCGCCTCCCGGCTTCAAGTGATTCTCCTGTTTCAGCCTCCCAAGTATCAGGGATTACAGGCATGTGCCAGCATACCCGGCTAATTTTGTATTTTTTAGTAGATACGGTGTTTCTCCATGTTGGTCAGGCTGGTCTCCAACTCCCGACCTCAGGTGATCCAA